>NW_027106140.1:302982-340972 GCF_000696795.3 Halyomorpha halys | reverse complement strand
TTATAAAGTGACTGTTCTGTTCGAACATTTGAATATTATGGCCTGGTTCCTTGTGATTAGTCAATAATAATTATACTACTTTTATACCAAGATTTGAAATAATTTATCATTTTATCGTCACATTAGTTCAAATTGTTAAATTCATAATTTGGGATTTGATTATAGAATTCACCTGATTGAATAACCTGTTTCATATTTTTTTTTCTGATTCGAGATTATTGTTTGCCATATATCTAAAGAAATAAATGCCAAATAAGTTAAAAATTAAATATAAATTTATTTGATTCATTTTTTTTTAATTGGTCAACGTTTGATAAAATAATTTTAAAAACGGCAAATGGTGTATATGATTTTACAGGCTGATTATTAGTGATAGTTTTTTAGGGTAGTGTTAAATTAGTTATTACAAGGTAGTATAAATTGAAATAATTATTTCATAACCAAATTAGGGGGTAAGTAATTGCTCATAATTCATCGAAAATACTTCTTCTTAACTTTACGTTAGTGTACCTTTTGGCTTCTTAATGTTTTTAACAAGCCGTATCTTGTTTTCAACAAAGGCCTAAGATCCTTCACTCATTCTTACCAGAAATAATCGTCAATAAAGACGATACCAATTAGACTGTATAGACAGAGTAGTGTGATCGAAGATAGCCTCCCCTGTGAATATAACCGTTCCCCATTATTGGGGGGGCAAATAATTGTCTTACTCCACAATACCTTCCCAGGACGTTTGGCCGTGGGGTGCCTCCCTGAAATCCTTACCTCCTTAGTCACCAGACACGGTGCAGAGCTGAGATTAGTTTTAGCGCCTTTTGGAGCATGGGCATCTTAGGGACAGTTCAATGGCGATTATTCAATACCAGAACAGTGAATTGGTCTTCGGACTGATATGTGATCCTTGGTCTCATTCAGCCTTTTGCTCGTTTCTGCTTGTCTACTGGAATTGCTGGAGTGTGTATCACAACTTAGCGACTTCCGGCAGCTTCTCTAAGCCTAGTCCTCTCTGCGAGTTATGTCTTCAAGTGAACGAACCATCAATTAGGACCAGAATCTATAAAGGACCTTATTTCATGACAAGAAATGCGTGGTTAAACACCTAAAACACATTTTGCTTATGCTTGGAAATAAACGTCTTTTCCCCTTAGATTTTTATCTGTTTTGTTTATACTTTGGTGTACCTTCCGGTGACCCTTTTAGTACAAGAGCCGTGAAGAAAAAAAGACAGTTATCTCACCCCAATTTTTGATTACTTTGATTAATAGTCGAAATTGATGAGTCTGCCAAGTATAGGTAGGGGAATAAAAAATGGCGGCTGTTTCGAAACCTTAAAAAACATTCATTTTTCATTCGGAGCTCTATACCTTAAAACTACCAACAACACTAGAAAATCTAAGAGAATGTTATTTAAAGAAGAGTAAATTTGCTGAAATAGCCCTAAAATAGCTATTTACGTCCAATAGTTCTCGAGATAAACTGCTACTCCTACGTAGATAAAAATTATAAACTACTTTATAGCTCATTAAACTAGCTTTAATTTGAGTGCTAATCGACATCTGTACGTCAAGTGGTTTATGAGATATAAATTTTTCAAAATTAATTCACTATCTTTCATACGTACGTCCCATACAACATTTTTGTGAAATGTTGCTTTTTAAAAAGCCATATCTCGAAAACTATTTAACGTAAATAACTCTATTAGGGCTAATATTTCAGCAAATTTACTCTTGTTTAAATAATGTTCTCTTAGATTTTCTAGTGCTGTTGGTAGTTTTTAAGATATAGTCCTCCAAATGAAAAATTAGTTTGTTTTTTTTTATCGCTTTGAAACAGCCGCCATTTTTTATTCCCCTACCTATACTTGACAGACTCATTAATTTTGACTATTAATTATACATAGTTTTAATTAAAGTAATCAAAATTTGGGGTGCGATAACTGCCTTTTTTCTCCTCTTGGGCTCTTGTACTATTTGATCTTTTTATTTCCGCCTATTTATGTTATTCTCCTTTTTTAATCCTCCCCCCCCCCGCTCAATTTAGTTTTTCATTGTCCTCGTTATAGTATGATTGACTCTAACGTGACATCCTTTTTTTCTCACTTGAGGACTTTGCTCACCTCGACTCTTTCTGTCGAAATCATGAACCGAGGCAAAAACATCTTGGATCTTTTACTAAGTTTAGTTTCTTCGGCTCTTGATAAAATAAATAAATGTAATTTTGAAGTTGCAATTAACATTTTATTTAGGATTAATTATTTTTTTAAAATACTTAACCGAATTTTCTTATTTTTTTAGATCTCTATTCATCGCTTTCTTGCACGCCATGTAGGAGAGTATTCTTGCTAAACATTTATTCCTTTACACTACATCAATTTTGAGATTATAATAGAAATCTCTTTTATTTTTATCTTAAACATGTTTTAGAAATAAAACTTAATTACTTCATTGTTTTTATACTAACTTTTATTTTTAAACATAATTTTTTTATTATTGAAAATTTTATAAAATACATTTATTTTTCGACTTCAACTAGATGTTTGAATTTATTGTCAACAATAAAAATATTTAAAAAATTGCATTGAAAGTAATATCAAACATTTTAGTTATAATTACATCCAATTATATTAAGAAATAGTCCCAATCGTCTCATGGTAGACGCTAAATGCTCACCGTAGACCTCTCCTGCGGGTTAAAGATGTTAAAAATAGAGAAAACCTACATGAGTTGAGAAAAGCTAATTTCGTTGAAGCAGTCTCAAGACAAATAAGCAATTATTTCCTCCTATTTTGATCCTCAAGGAATTATTTCAATATCAAAAATAAACACATAGCTCATAATATGCTTTTCAAATCAGAAGTATTAATTTTTATTAATATAATATAAGCATAATATGCTTTTCAAATCAGAAGTATTAATTTTTATTAATATAATATAAGCATAATATGCTTTTCAAATCAGAAATATTAATTTTTTTTTTAACTATGTATAAACTAAATTATGAATTAGTCCGTTCAATTTCTGTTATAAATATCTCGTGAATTAACTAATATTTGAAATGTGCTCAGTACATACCAAAAAATATTTGGATTTAAAAAATAAAAGTGCAATAAAACAAATAAAATAACCGAATGCTGTTTCTAAAAAAAAAAAAAAAAAAAAATGAGGAGATAGTTGGCTCCTTGAAATTACATAAAATCCTTATTAGCTCAGTGTTTCAAAATTTCACATGCATCAATTTTGGAAGATGCTCTATTAAATATGCAACATTCGGTTTTGACCTAAAAAGGTAATTCAATTTCAACATTTCATCAGGGTTGCACAATATGCCGTAGATAATTTAATCATTGACGAGCTCTTCAGATACAACCTTCTCCAGTATCGATTTTTCACAAGGTCTAAAACAGGCTGAAAAAATTACTCCGTCAATAAATAAAAATAATTCGAAAAAAACCCCTATTACATCGTTACCACAACAACGTAAATATTCCTGACAGAATCCCACAAGTTATGTTCACTCTGAGGATACAAAAAAAAATATTTCTAAGTTTCCAGAAGTATGATTCCATTGCTTCTAACGAGATAAATTTATTTAAGGTCGAGAAAAGGTGAAGAGGTTATGTTGTGTTTGAATAGTAAGACGTTAATTGGGCTTTAACGATGTTGCGCCAAGATATGTATGTAGACTCCTGTAATAAATTTCTTTCTTTATTTTTTAATAAACAAGAATGAAATATTTCAAATAAAAGCAAGGTAGAAAGAAAAATGTCCTTTTTTCAAAGATTCTACCTAGCTATCTCTAAGCCTTTTTTTAAAAATGTTGATTTCACTATTCCAATACCTTTTGATGTTTTATTTAATTTATTGACTACTGTAATTATATGTTTTGTGTGATAAATAATATTGAAGAGATTACCTAAGTGGTAAGTTTCAATCATGAGTATACCATGGTTGCCACGAGCGATTGCCACTTTCACAAAATATTCAAAGTTGCAAGCCTCCACCACTACTCCCCTCCCTCAAAGATGGTTTCAATTATCCGGAATTTCTGCATGGAACGAAACGAAATTCAGCAAAAAAGATCCTCATATACGTTAAAGCACTTGCCAGGGTTAGGCAAATTCAAGCCTTGACATTTACAAAGATAATTGTTTTTAATCGTTCGAAATTAGAGGGAAATCATTGGATATTTGGTAGTAAAAAATTAAATATTAAAACAGTACTCTCCAGGGTAACCAGGAAGTTAAATAAGAACCATAAAAAAAATTGTTAATTAGGCTATTTTATCCTTCACTATTATTTTATTTTAACACCCCAATATTACTTAGGTAAAAATTGATTCCTAAAATTTACAAGGACAGTGAGCGAAAATTTATCCAACTTTCGGGAAATTAAACTTTTGTATATTTGTAAAATGAAAAAAAAAATTACATTAGAACTTTGAGTGAACAACATTCTTCCTTATTTCATATTTATTTTATGTCATTATAATGAAAACAATTTTTCGAGGTTATAAACACATCTTCAGGTCTCTAAAAATTTCACAAATACATAATATGCCTTCAACATTTACAATATATCACTGATGTCAGATTAAAAGCTAAGCCAACATTCTCCTAGCTCTATAACTCAAAATATGACTTATAATTTAATATCAATTATTAAACATTATATATTAACAACACATTAAATTATTCTAAATCTAGTACTATAATACAACCTTAAATTATTAATTTATTTACTATATCTATATAGTGTGTACCTAAAGTTTTGGTATCTGTTTTAAAATTGATTGCTTTATCTATGTTTTTAGTGATGTATACGGCTTCAGTTATTTTTCTATTTCTATTATGATTTACCGTGTCTTCATAGAAAAATAGCTGAAGCAGTATACATCATAAAAACAGATAAAGCAATAAATTTTAAAACAGATACCAAAACGTTAGGTACACACTATAGATATAGGAAATTAATTAATAATTTAAGGTTGTATAATAATATTAGATTTAGAATAATTTTATGTGTTATTAATACATTTTTAAAAAAATATGTTTATAATTGTTATTGAATTAGTCATCTTTTGAGTTATAGAAGTAGGAAAATGTTGGCTTGGCTTAAATCTATTTGTTATCAGTGTTAAAGATAGCCATTTCAGGAATGTATTTATATCTCCTTATTTAAAAATGTAACTGTTTATTGTTAAAGAAATTTTACTTAAAGAAATTTTAATTTGTGACAAAAAAATGTTGGTATTAGTTATATTAGAGTAATAAGGAAAACAATATTGTAATTATTATATATAGATGTTAATTAGTTAATTGATTATAAAACTTTAATTAGTAATTGTGATATATTTTAAATTTTCTAGGCATGCTATGTATCTAATAAATATTTTAGAAACCTGAAGATGGGGTGATAACCCCGAAACGTTGGTTTCATTATAATGATATACAATAAATATGAAACAAGGAAGAGTGTTGTTCATTCAAGGTTCTAATTAGATTTTAAAAACTTTTCCAGTAGAAGATATAACTTAAAAAAAAATTACTTTTTTCAAACACTTGAAATTAGCCAGACTGGGCCAAGTGTATGTGCGTGTGCAGGTGCGTGCGCCCGTGCACATGTGTGTTTGTATATGTATGAGTCACATTTACACAACGTGTTTTGGCCTGTTCAAGGACCATTGTAATTTTTTTTTTATATTTTCCATTGTCACACTATTAGATTTATTTAAAAATTTATTACACTTAAAAGTACTTGTAATAATTTATCTAAAAACTTGCTTTTCCTAAATGTTTTTACGCATAAGTAGTCCTGGGACTTACATATCCTATAATTACTTTTTTTTCAAACTATTCACTCATTTTTGTCAATATTTTTTATTAATATTTCAAATTTTAAAAAATCCACCATAATAATGTGTTTCATAATATAAACTTAAAATATCATCTAGTGTAAGCAAGGGAAAAGATATGTACGCGAATAAAATGAAGCGAGAATAAAGGAGTTTACAAGTTGTTTACCGATAACTCAATTTGTGCATCACATCACTTGCTATTGTTAACCTTAGGTCTTGTGTTGATATGGTGAGTTAAATTGTCTTCATCCAGGCTGTGTTCGGCAATTCTCCCTATTCCCAAAAATTCTACCTCTTCAGGAATCTTTTACTGCCTGTACCTTCCATTTTTGTCAATGGCTTTAATATGGTATGCGTTTAAGTACAAAACGAAACGCTATTAAATTGTAATGAAAAGTGTTTATTATTTTACATCGTGAAGAGTTTACTATTTCAATTTTTTTTTTATTCCCCTTCCATGCTCCTTTCCGAAGGCGGAAACTGTTCACGGCTGAAAAAAAAAGTATGAGCAGTTAGATAAAAATGTAAATAAATATTTTTTTATTTTATTTTGTATATTTGTTGATTCGGAGTTGTCATATTGCTTTACAATTTTTTTTTTATTATTATTGCCTTAGCTGTCTAATACAAAATATACGTACCCACTGTCGACAAGCCCCTGGATGACTCCCTTTTATAGGATGTAAATCTGGATCACCTTGTAGCCAACGTAGTATTGGTCAGATTAACCGTGAGAAAGGAGCAATAGTCACCACATACTATTTTTGTAGCCTGCGTGATTAATGATCTCATTTTATTCATAATTCAAATATTTTTTCTATTGTTTATTTTTTATTACAAACTGCATTTAACAATATTCATTATTGGCATGCTCGTTATATATTTTTCCATTCATATAGGAACCATATTGAAGCTGCAATAAACGTTATATTGACAAAAAGTGCTGATATTGATAATTTAAACTTGTTGATAACACTAATTTTATTATTTTATTTATTTATTTAATACGAAATATTTATACAAAAGACACCTCTAACTACATGAAATGTTATAAATAAAAAAAATTAAGATAAAATAAAAAGGTTAAAATAATAATTCTTAATAAAAGATAAAAGTAAAGTTAATAACAAAATCATTGACATTTATATATTTAACAAAACAAATAATTGACTTCTAATAGAAAAAAAATAAGCAAAATAAAGTGAATTTAAGAAAACGATGAAGAGAAAGAAAAAATAAATTAAAATAGACTAAAATTTCAGTATGACAATAACAGAACTGATAAATATAGAACTTATAACAGGATGTCTTGCAGCTGCCTGGGCTTCAGTCGTCGGGTTGTGGTCAGGTTTTCAAAGTTGTGATAACACTAATTCATTGAGATTAAGTTTGAAATGAAACCAAATACTTCCAAAACGTATTCTATTTGAGTTAGTAAACATAAGACGCATCAAGGTAATTACGTCTTCTTCCAAAATCATTAAATGGATTGGAATTCCAAAATTAATAATATTCAGATGGATGTTAGTGATTATATTTTTTAATTTATAGTTACAAAAGATTTTACTCAATAATATTTTATATATTAAAACAAATTTAATTAAATATGCTGCTCCTTAAAAAAAAAAAAAAAAAAAAAAATTGGTTATTAGACATGTTAGTATCCACTGGTGATTAAACACAATTGAAAGGTTGTTATCTATTGTTGTATTTATTAAAAATTAAACATTTAGGTATACATTATTAAGATGATATAGCCTAAGTTATTATAAAAAGTAAGAAAATTTCCAAACAAAAACTGCCAAAATTCTAAATTTCCCAAAATATGATTTAAAAGTTCCACATTACTTATCTTTGATAATAGAAGAGCCAGATTTAAAAAGATCGTTTTAATTTTATGAAAATTCAATTACCAACCCAAAAACGTCTTCAGTCAAACAAGAAACTATATAACTATAATATAATATCGTTTAATGAAATCCGTAATATATGTTTTCTTATTCTTTAGAAAGAGACGAAAGAGAATTAGAATTAGAAAATCGATTTGTATATAATGACCGTGAAAAAATGTATCCTTTCTAATGTTTAATTTTTTTCATAACTATTTTTTATGGAAGAAATAGGGGTTTCCAGTGGGTTTAAACCTTGGTACACGGAACGTATTGAAAAAAACACAAACAGATAAATTAGTACAGTAATTGAAAAGTTAATTGTCGAAAAACAGAACATTTTTTATATACATTGATTTTCATATAATTAAATACATCTATGAGTATATATACATATATATATGTATTAGATTCAGAACATATTTAAATATATGTTTAGACATATTCTATCTGTTTACTACTTAAGAGATTCATCACAAACCTAAATAAAATTGATGATCCTTAGTGATAGTTGGTGCCTATTTTTTAATTATTTTAATCAAAATATTCCATTATAAAAATCAAGAAAAAATAACGTGTGTGAAACGTGCCAAGGTTTAATTATTTTATTAGTTGAAGATTAATTCAGTGATTTTCTTAGGACAAATTATTTTTTTTCTTTAGGTAGTTGATCGGTATACAGTGTTTGGATAGAAACAATACATTTAAGCTGTATTACTGTTAAAATAAAGTATTTCGTTCTATACCAATTTTTTAATTGTTTTAATTTGAATAGAATACATTATATTTATTTATGTATTTGTATATTTAGTCTTCTTAGTCCAAAAAAGTAATAAAAAATGTCCATTTGCCCTGTGTTTTCCACATTTTTTTTCCTTCTACATAAATCCTTCAAGATAGTTTTAAATTAATCAGTATTGATTGGACCAGAATCGTAAAAATTTCTATAATTTTGAGAAAACCCAGTAAATATGAGAAATTACTCTGTTGCATTGAGATGTTTAATTTTAAATGTATGACTGATTTTTGACACCATAATGATTAAAACTAGGTGTATTTTATTTATTTTGCGTTTGAAACTCGGTTGCTAAGCAACGTTATTATTTGTTGTATCAACTAAACTGAAACTGAAGAATTATTTTGTGATTTTCTGATATATGAACTAGTTTTCTTTTTTATTTAAGTATCAAATATATGCAATCATCCTCGTATTACCGTTTAGTTCTGACATAATCATATGGAAATTCTTAAATTCCCTTGATCTATTAAGGAAGTCAGACTTTGACATTTTCAATTTATTTTTTTCTTCTTCGAAAGATTCCCGAAGGTGATCCAGATTTCGCGAATATATAAGATACTCGCCGGGATCAGAAAACCATAGGAAATTCACCAGACTTCCAATCCACATCTAAAAATGGCATCTTACAAGACCCTCGTAAGTATATTTCTAAAGACTATAAAAGGATTTGCTTTCTTAGTTTTTTGGAATTTTTTTTTTAAATTATTAATTTTTGTTTTGTTAAATGCGACTGATGTTATTCACTTTTATTATTTCGTTTGTTCTTTAACAGCTCATCCTCTTTGTGGCCATCTTCGCCGTAGCCTTCGCTGCCGAAGAAGCCCGCGGTAAGAGAGGAGTCTTCTACGGCGGATATGGTGCCTACCCATACTCTTCCTACGGATACCACGGTTTGGGATACTCTGGTCTTGGTTACTCTGGCTTGGGCTATGGATATGGTCTTGGCTACCACGGCGTCGGCTACCACGGTCTTGGCTACTCCTACCTCCACTAAGTTGTTAAATTCTCGTCAGGCAATCGCAAAACTAAGTCCAACTTGAAATCGGACCTCCTTATCAGAAAAACTATCCATCATTCAATGGCTAAACTATTTATTTATCTGTGACAATAAAACTAGTTAATTCCTATTTCATTTTTGTTTTCTATCCCCTATTCATTATTTGTGGAAAAAATAATTCAAGTAGTATTGATAAGAACTACCAAGCCAGTCTCTTTATTGTGTATAGGCTACTGGGCTACTAACGCCAGTTGACACTATCAAAATAATTATATTGAAATATGTATCATTAAACAGATCTGTAATTTAATATTTGTCAGGCGTCTCGAAACTTATGGCTCGCCATTATATTTATTACATTATATAATTTATATATATATTTTTTTTTTAAACCTCCTTTTTACTCTAGAGAAACTTTTAGTGGATCAATGTGGCCACAGAATGGTGTGCTTACTACACTATTAGCAATGATCATCAGGTGTTTATATGTCAAATGTAGAAGAAAACTTCAGAAGCAAATATTTGCTAATGTAAATTCAAATTGGGACAGGCTTAACAAAATAATGTATTGAATAAATTTATAGTTTAGAGATGTATAATTATTAGAACAAATTGTTGAAAAATTTTAATTTATAACTAACAAAAAAAATCTTGTTGGATTTGATATTAATAAAATAGAATTGAATGCAGTAACAATCTGAACTTGCAATTTATAATTACAATAGGCCTTTAATTACCAACTGTGACATAAAGCAATGAGTTCATTCATTATATGTTACTTTCTAGTAATTCAAGAATGATTTACAGTAGGAATGTTAATTATACATTATACGTTCATAAATATAGTATTTTCCTATTATCGTTAGTGTTACGTTTATATCATTAAATATTGTGAGTGCATTTTTCCTCTTCTTTTATACTTCAGTTAGAATTAAATCATTTATCACTAATTTTGGGTAATTAGTGTTTTTTATTTTATTATTTAGTTCGAAATCTTGCTTGTTACATTTTATTTGTATTTATCCATGTACACTTCTTAATTTTGTTTACCTTGTTTTTACTTATTTATTTGTTTATATGTAAATATGAAGGGTGAGGGGTGTAGTACTGTAAGGTAGTACTGTTACTAGATCAATGGTTGTACAAGGAGGTGATATAGTCAGAATCAAGCTTTAGAACCACTTTATGAGGCAGGGTTCACAGCTGGATTCGAACCTGAGTTCTTGAAGTTAGTAGTGTGACATGTAATATTTGGAGGATCAAAAATAATGACGAACCGACGACCAGTAATCAAGCACATCAAAGTGGAACACATCCAGCTCTAATTTACTCGATTTAGGCGACAATAGGCGGCAATCTCACTTCAAACGCTCCCATTCAGGGCATAACAATATTTCCACAAACTTCCAAACTAATGCATCAAACCGTTCCCCCACCACAAAGCAGTTCATTGGTAGGTCGTAACTGCATTGTTGTTCCGTATTCATTACCGAGCCCCTCATTGTGTGACCAAACGACATTTGTTGCCTTTATAACAAATTCTCAGCTTAATTTCAGTATGTGAGTAATAATCTAATAGACTTTTGAAGAACGCGTTTAAATACCTTAAGTTAAATATAAAAAGTTTTTAAACAAATACAAGACATTGTGAAAAAACTTTATTGCTCTTTTATATTATCAGTAAATTTCTTCAGTACAAAAAATATTAATAAATGTTATTTAATTTTATAAATTTTTAATTGAAAGCAAATAAAAAAATCGTAAAAGATCGTAATTTCCAATGATCAATTTATTTATGTGGCACAGCTGTGTGTTTAATGCCGAATTCGAACCGATAGTTCATAATTTTTTTTTTATTTCGCTAACAACAGACGAAATTATTTTTATCTTTACGTGTCTTTATGAGAATAAGCAATATTAATTTTTTTTTTTAAGGAACTTATTGTGAAATCTTGTTCTCTTTATTATGATAGAATATGCTATTTTCATTTATAAGTTAAGATAGTACTATTATTTGAGAATAATAATTATATTTAATTATTAAGATAGTTATATCTTCTAAAATGTCATCATTAAGCTAAGACTTTTGTCAGTTTTTATCATTCATTTTATCGTCATTTTCTTTATACTATATTAATAAACTTTTTTATCATTTTTAGTAGTTAACTCTCATAATTCATCATTTCTAAGAAAATAATAACACTTTGTAACTTTAACATAATAACTATTGTCACACTGAAGTAAGCTTTTTATTTTTTACATTAAAAAAAAAAATGTTTGTAAAATAAAAAAATAAAAATATTTTAGTCTTACCAGCAGTTACAATAATTAAAAAAAAATAATATGTTAATTAATATAATGTTATCTTCACACAAAGAATAAATATTAATCATTTTTTAATCTTTATTGAAATTTACAACTTTACATAATAATACATCCAGTAAATTTGGTTTAAGTTTATAATGGACTGATACAGGTGTGTAGAGAAACTACCCTTTGGTAGGACTCTAATGAATTTTTACATTAGCAGATCTCGTGGCCATCTTCTTTTTAGGCACCTCGGAGGATTGTCAGGAATGGAAGAGGAAGCATAGAACTTTGGGGTTTGGGTGGTCAGGGAGTTTATGAGTCATTAGGTATGATTTGGGACAATGTAAGGAGCATTCAGGATTTTGGATTGTAAGGATTAGATACGACAGAGATAATAAAAATTTAAGAATATACATTGATTTAGTTATCTAATTATTCATATAGGTAGTAATAATTTATATCAGTATATTATTCAAAAATTTGGAATGTAAAAAAATAAATTCTCTGTGAGTAAGTGGGTAAGTGGATGAGATAAGTCAATATTTTTACCAGCTTTAAACAATCAATTATATAAATCAAATAAATAAATGTTCAAACGATTGGCCACCCAAACCCAAAATATTTCAACACTATAAGTGTGAAATGGGATTTTGGGTACTACTTTATAAATCATCTATATAAATATATGCTGAAATTGGAGCAATTGGAGATCCCATAGGGCATCCAAATTTTAGGATATATTTTTCGTTAAACTAAACACATCCTCTATCCGTATATAAAGCTAGTAGCTAGATAAATGTGATTTGGAAATATTATTGTGGTGTGTTTCGAGTTTTTGTTCCATTTATATTAAATGATAGGTTTTATTTTTGGAATGACTATGTTAGTAAACAAATTGAATGCGTCGAAGGAAAAGAGTATTAAATTATCTACATATATTTATATATTTTAGGAAGGTAGTCCGAGTAGCGGTCAATAAAGTTATCAAAATAATAAAAGAAAATTTATTCCTAACCAACGATTCGTACCACTCAAACTCACCGAAAATCTCAACTCAAACCCAGCTGAGATTTTTTTTCAATCTTACAGCTCTGATGAAGCCCTACAAAGTGGGACGAAACGTTGATTAACAATAAATATTATTAAATGTTATTAATAGATACATAAATTCACTTGTATTTTGGCAAAATTAGTTATTTCTTTAAGTAAATAAAAATCAATTTGTCAATTTTTGTATAAACAAAAATATGTAAATTATTCTTTTTTTTACTAAATAGAGGTAGTAGTCTCTTGATAGTGCATTAATAGTCTTTCATTTGTTTAATGCATTTAGCTGTTCCTCACATGCTACATTAAATTCATGTTTTACGTTAATTAATTAATATTTATATCTTCACTTTTATGCCAACATACATAGCTTTGTAGAAAACCCTAGATAATTGTCTCGATATTGAGTTAAGTGTCTGTCATTATCACAATTAGTAATGATTAAACATAACTGACATATTTGTTGGATTTGACATATTACATTTTCAATTATATATTTCAATATGCAATATGGGAAATTGTTGCTCCACAATTACCAGGGAACCTTGAAAGTCGTGATTTACCTTCGAGAGAATATTGCCTATTCTTTCAGACCTTGTTTCATGATAACATAATAAGAATATTTATCTCAGTTCAACCATTGAAACTAATTAGATTTCCTGATTTTTTGGAGGAGATAGGTAATAGTGGTTTGTATGAAGGTTCAATCCACCTATCCCAAAACATATATAATTAATTTTAAGAGTTAGCCATAATTATATTAATAATTATTTAATTATTAAGCATACAGAATCGTTTCTTATATAAATATTATTCTTTCATACATACTATTTTATTGCATACAATAAGAATACCATTTTCGAGGACCAAATATACTGTACTCAAATTAAGAAAACAACTTCATTGAGTCATATTTAAAAACAAATTTGAAATAACGAAGTATTTTTTATAACAATGATGTTCTTATCTCAAAAATGACATAGTGAGAATATAATGTGTTCTTGAAAGGCAGGACAGTACTGCTCGTCTACACAATTCAAAATCAATAAAGATAATTAATTCTCCTGAACATTAAGTGATTATTGCATAATGAAGAATCATTTGGTTGAATTGTATGAATTTTCAAGATGTAAAAAAAAACTACGGTATATATATTTTTACTCTTATTGTTATCATTTTATTTTTTTTTTTTTTTTACTTATTTGTTATTTATTATCCGTTTTTTTTGTTACTGTTGTTATCATTACATTTTTTTCACATATTTATTATTATTTTTTTTCACATATTTGTAATTTATTTTTGTTGTGTTTCTCATTTTGTAATAATATTGTTATTATTTTTTTTCTTTGCATTCCTTTGCTTAGTCTTTATACTATAAAAAAATGTTTAGGATGCTACTTTTTCTGTCCTTGATTAAGGCAATTATTATTCTCATTAAAAACTATTATTGGAAAAGGAAAAAAATGAGGAACTTTTCTATCTAGAGTGAAATTAATTAGTTATGTTTCACATGTTCTTTTACAAGCTAGTTCCCGAGATTTAGTGTTTCATAAACCAAACATTTTTTTTCAAAACATTGAAAAGTCAACGTTTAGTGAATTGACATTGGCAAATTTTATAAAAATGAAAATGGTATGAAAGTAATAATTATGAACTAATTTAGAGAACATTCAACAAGCTTAAACTTGAGTGCTAATACACATCTGTACGTCCAATTGTTCCTGAGACATAGCCATTGCAAAATAAAATATCGTATGATTGATATACATAGGTAAAAACCAGATTATCTATAATATAATGGTGTATTTAATAAAACATTTATATATCTTACAGTAATTTATTAACAATGGACAAAACATGATGACATCGGTGAAAACTATTAAGTTTCTGTAAGTTAGAAGTTTTTTTTTCTCACGTTTAATTCTTTTTTTTTTTTTTTTTAGAAAATTAATGTCTCATTAGACCTGTCCACCTTTGGTTCTTTTAAACTTAGAGCGTAACATGGCTTTTGGAGATTGTCATACACGACAGAAATTGGAGAGAAGTCAAACGGAATTTTTTTTCTTACACAATTGAATATTTTGATGAAGCTTCGGAAGAAAAAAAGTTGCTATGTTATTGTATGCGGTAGGTAACGCAGCTAATGATATTTTTCATTCCTTTCACCTAACAGATAAAGAGAAAAAACACTTAACGTTGTAACTGAAAAATTTGATGAGTACTTTGGTGATACCTTGAGTTTGGAACATAGTATTCGAATTGTAAGAATAAAAATCACTTCGCTGCAGTTTATCGAAATATGCAGAAATTAGATTTATTAGAAGTAGAACAAAACTGGAGTGTTGAAGAATATGTAATAAACAGCTTGTCACTGGAAATACTATACTAGAGAAAGGGATTTGTTAAAGAATGGTACACAACTTAATTGAACAGAAAAAGATCCGAGGTTATGTTCAAGATTGACACCGGATCCCAAAGCAAGTTTATGAATGCGTTTCAATTAAAAACACTTGGTATTAGGTACCAGGAACTTACACCGACTACAATTAAAATTACATCTTTTTCAAATAATGTAAATTTTATATCAGTATTAGGGAAGATTGATCATAATCGTTTTTATAACAAAACATAGCATAGGTTGAAATGTTATGCTGTTCCTTACCCTTTCGTATAATATTTTCGCCCTAAAAGCCAGTAAGAAACTGGGTTTGAACAGAAGAATTGATACTGCTATAGATTGGGATATTATTTCTGCTCAGTATTCTTATTTGTGCGTACCAAAAATTGTTGAGATTGAAATAAATCCAAATATTGCACCGATGATATTCATTAATGCTTTAAGTGCAATCGGAATTGGATAGGATGGAGAAGTTGGATAAAATTGCAAAAGTTAACGAACCTGCAGATTGGGTGAATCAAATGGTAATAGTCTTGAATAAAAATAAAATGATAAGGTTATTCTAAGATCCAATACTAAAGAATGCCATCAAACGACCTTAATTTCCATTTCCAACTATTGAGGAACTCTTGAGAAATATCCAGAGAGCACAGTTTTATTGAAAATTTGACGCTCATTCAAGGTTTAGGATGATTCACCTTGAAGAGTCTAGTTCAAAATTGCGCATATTTTTAACGCCATGAGGAAGATATTGTTTCAAACGACTTCCGTTTGGCACCTATAGCACCAGATATATTTGGGCTGACGGCAAGGAGGAAATGTATAATTCATTGCTCTTGGTTTTAGAACAAGCTAAAAATGAATCAATATGAACATGGGTTTCTTTGTTAATGGTCTAGACAGTCACGTTTTGGGATCATGCATTCAGTTCAAGTGGAATATGACCAGTATATCTCTGGGCTCTTGGACTAGTAGAATGGTTCTTCCTTTCCAAATCCTACGCCCTCCATCTACTAGATAGTGTCCTGGTTATTTTGCATTGAGTTGAAATAAGCCCTAATAATTGTAAATTTGATTTACGTTTTACTAACTTGAATAAAATTAATATTATATCCAGATTAGGTCATTCTTATTTATAAAAAACACATTGTCATGCATAATATCAAAGCTTATCCTACCGTGTACTTGTTTACTTTCTAGCCACTATTTATCCCCAGGTCATGAACAATATTGTTTCCCATTTCCCTACCTTAAAAGTTCAAGGCTGCCGCCGGAGTATAGTAATAACACGTCATCAAATGTTAGCCAATGTATTATTTAACAGAAACCCTGTTACTCATCTCGTCTGCTATGATTAATTGCATCACCAGGCCGATTCATAGCAGTCTAGAAAAAGGCCTAAGATCAACAGTAATCCTACTTCACGAAAGTACGTTAGATCATTCTGAAGAAAATTTATTGGTTATGTTGTGAAACATCGGCTCCATATGATTTGAGGAAAGTAAATAAAGATTGGATGAATCACAATAATTAACGTGAATATTAAAATTTAAATATTCAGAATAAGTGGTTTTCAACTAGGTTGGATCAGAATTCTGGTCCGTGTGGCATATTTATTAGACCATATTTATAATTCATATAACATGATTGTTTTTTGTAAATAAATTGTGGATCCAATAAGGCGGACTTATAGAATAAGGCTTCAATCTGCCACTCATACTAGCATATGTTGGTAAGCTGTCTCTCTTAAGCTTGAGAACATAAGGGTCTAAAACTTAAAAATAAAGTAATAATCGATTAAATTTTGAGATGGGTTTAAATAATTGTGGATTCGATTCCAATCTCAGCCTGGTAGAATTTATTTCGAAATGATCGCGTGAAATCGATATTGATATTCCACTGCGGTTACTGTAGGATCAACATCTTACTGGTAAAAGGATCAGCAAGCCGATCAGCTACTTTTCCCATCGGCCCCAGTACCTTATTTGGACGTGTTTTAGGCAGGACTCTGAACTTAAGAACGAAAAGTCTATATCGTTGGAATAGGATGTAAAAACTAGTTTTTATGTTTGTCCTAAGAAACGCACAGTTCACGTATTGTTGTTGACGAACATGGTTGTGCGTCTTCTCTTATCCCGTATTTAAACCTTGAACGGTAAGGGTCAAGTGGCCACAAATGGTAAGGCGAGCGACCCGAGTTTTCATGCATATGTATTTTTGGGCAATTTAGTAAATTTTTAGGAAAATAGATCTTTATTAAGAGATTTTGTTGTTGAGAATCTCATTTTATAAAAAGATCAGATTTTACTCAGTAATATTTTATGATATCTAAAATTACGACAGTCCCTTCAGAATCTCATTACAATACGATCCTTGGAAAGTGGAGATTATGGCTATGACATTTTTATTTTCCTGCCTATCTACGACTTAAAATATTAAGTCCATCTTATGCACCAACCCTCTATGCATGAATATGGTACGTTCACACGATTTCGGTATGTGATTAGCAATTAAGTCAAATAATTTATTTAAAAATACTTGCATTAGGATATTGGGAAAGTGCAGCGTGTGAGTGTATGGTCTATGTAATTGATACATTTACAGTATGTGTATCAGACAACCCAAGCCTATAAGATAACATGGTGTTTGATAGGCTTCTGTGTGAACCAGAAATAAATTTATATCGTCGTGTAAAGTTATAAGAATGTAAAGTTTCTTGAATATCCCAATCCAGTTTCTGTTGATCTTAATTATATGGGATTGAGAAATAAATGTTGGAAGAGAAAGGGGCAATGCGCATAAAATTTTATAAGGAGGTGGCAGAGGATTCGAGCATGGTAGAAGAGTTCTTTGGGAAAGAAGACGAAACGAGCGGAAGCTTGTTTCATTTAGGGAGCAAATTTCAAGTTCTTTTTTTGAAATGGTTAAAAGATATGAGAAAGGAAGAAAGTGATTGCAGCCATTGAAGATGTCTCTGGAGAATCCGATATCAAATCCTATAACAAGTCCTTGGTTTTTACCGTATTGGTTCTTGTTCATTCCGACTGCTGAGCCGGTGTCGATTGAGAGAAATCGCACAAGAAAAGAAGGAGTTAGTGAATGTGTGTTGCAAGGAGATGACGCGAGTAGTATAACTGTCTCAGATTGGATATTGAATGACGTGAAATTTGATATACGTGACCTGACTAGGGAATAGATGGATCAAACCTGACTCCAAGGTTTTTCCCAAATTTGATCTTCCAAAGGATTTAGGAAAAAAAAGGTATTGAATTTTTGAATGTTCTTTTTTGAAGCCCTTTATCTTTTGTGCGTGTTGCGTCCAATTAAATTTCATTTGGCTGTTCCTTGTATTGATAGTAATAATAAGAAGTTATTATAAAATTCTTAGTTTTTGATTTATGTCTCTTTTTTTATTTATTTTTTTTATGAAGATCTCGTGTCATATTTCAATCAAAAGTTTCAGTTCATGAGTAATTTATTAGACAAATCATGAAAATAAAAAAAATAACGCGATGATAGCGATTATAAAGAATCTCCTCGTTCTTAAACCATTTCAGAACCTACTCACCGACAATGTTGCAAATTGTTCCCGATTTCGTAACTTGTGATCGGCAATGAGGTTGAATAAAAACTGCTCAACACCTGAAAAATGGATTTGGGAAAGATATACTGCAGTTTTGTAGGTCTGATGGAGGTCAATCGCTTGATTCATGGCCGAGCATTCGTGCGGTCACCTGAGAACTGGAGGTCAGGGTGCCCTGCGGTTGACGGGCCAGTGGCGAATCCAGGTTATGCAAGCCTTTTTTTTTTTTCTTCGCGTGATTCAGTTTCAGAACTAAATAGATCCGAATTTTTTTTTTATTGTATATTAAATGAAGACTATTACATCATAATTATGAAATTCTTATTTATAATTAAACCGCAAGGGAAATAATATGCTGACAATTAAAATAGGGTCAATTTTAAAAAAAAAACTAATACTAATAGTTATTTATAAAAAAAAAAAATTAAGATTAGTTCAATGAAATGAATAATTTTTCAAGAGTCTGTATTTTAGAGCTAAAAAAGTTTAGTGTTTCTATGCAAAGATTAACTTCATATCAAATATTATCTTATTTTTACAAAATAGATGAAGGAGTTTTTAAATTTTTTCCCAGTAAAATGAACGTATGAATTATAATCGGATTGTACCTATATTTGGAAAATTTAAATCAGTCCAAACTCCGAGCTTTCAAGTCATTTCACAGTTTATTTTCGTAATGATAGACTAAATTCGGTTTATAATAATTATCATTGAAAATCCTTGTCTTATTACTAAACATTTTAGGGAATAAATATACAATAATAATAACAATTGAAAATACTCTTTCCCCATCCATTCCATTATGGAATTCTATTTCCTTCATCATTCGTAGTTCTAATACTCTTCCCACCTTCAAATCCCGTATCTTCGACCACCTTCGGCCCACCCAATTCCTGTAGAATAACAATTAAAAGTTTGAAATAAGATGTGATTAGATGGAAAGAGAGATAATGTTTAACATAAATATTATTGGATGTTTTAATATTTACGAAAAGTCTATAAAAATGTATGTATACATAAACTCATATAATCAACGCTACTTCTTTCGTTTTCCTTTCATTTTATTTATTGGATTATTCTTTAAAATTATGATTAATTAGAAGATTTTTTTTATTATTACCTTTCTGATAATAAAAAGAAATATAGGATATTTAAGTTCAAGTAAAACGTCATATTTAACTGAGAGTTAAAAAAATAAGATAAAGACTTTACGGACTCAAAACAAATTTTTGTATTCTTTTCCAGGGCCTTCAGCGCTTCTTCCAGGCCATCTCTGATATATGTGACCACTGCTTGGCCGTCGGCAAAGAAAAGGGAGAACAGCATATGTCCATTGTTGTCAATGCCTTTCCTTTCCCATTGCGCGCTCCACTCCTTTACTGCCTGTTGTAAATACATTTTAAACAGGGTTAGGGACATACTGCATCCCTGCTTAAGACACTTGGACGCATAAAAAGGCTTAGACAAGTAAAAGCCAGGACTCACTCTGTACTCGTCTTCTCTGTAGAGACTCCTCACTCCATTAATTAAGGCAATACTAATACTCTCACACTTAAGAGGTTCCTTCCACATCTTATGCCTTGGTAGATTGCCATAAGCCTGTTCTAGGTCTATAAAAACTATGTGTACAGCTCTTCCTTTCTCCATTCGTTTCTCTATGAGCTGCCTTAGGACGAATATACTGTCCGTACAAGGCCTGGCTGCAGTGAAGCCAAACTGTTCCTCCGGGATAACAAACTCATCTTCTAATTTACCCTTCAGAATTCTTGCAATTATCCTTGACATTGAATTCTGGACACAGATATCTCTATAATTTCGGCACTCATTCCTGTCCCCTTTCTTATGTATAGATGTAAGAAATCCTTTCTTAAGATCTTGCCCTTGCAGTATGAGGTTTATTAGTTTTGTTAGAGCATTTAACAATCTTGTTCCTCCAGCCTTCAACAGCTCTACTTAAAATACTTCCAGGTTCCGCAGCGTTTCCACATTTGGCATTTCAGAGTGCAACAATAACTTCATCCTCTTGCACAGTAACCTTACATTGTGCATGCTCCTCAGGTGGATATGTACTAGACCATTCTGGCCTTGTTTCAACGAGCAGATTTTCGTAATGGTTCACCCAAGTCTTCCCACTTATTAGAGGAATCAGATTACCCTTTAAGCTATCAGGACCTTTAAGTATCCTCCTCGATTCGCGAATTTAATTGTAGCCCAGGGTATTATCAATCATCTTGCATCAGGCTTCCCAAGCTTGGTTCTTGCTTTCCGGAACAGTGTGCTTTACCTGTGCATTCAGGCTTATATATTCTCTCCAATCTTCTTGGCCTCTGCTGCATAGCCATTTAGTGAAGAGAACATTTTTTTTTCTTACCATTTCATCTATTTCCTTGTTCTACCATTCTTTTGTAGGATTAGTTTCTACCTCCCCTAGGGCTTCACTAGCTGCTTCATGGATACACTTAATGTGCTTATATATGCTTAATGTGCTTATCACTGTCCCCATTATCAATCAATTTGTCCCTAATGCTTTCATTATTGATTAGGTAAAGCTTATACTCACGCTTATCTAAGCGTTCGGCTTTTGCTTGTTCATATGCCACTTACTTGTCCATTAGCCGATTTCCGTTATAAAAATAGAAACAAAATACAACATAGTTTACTGTGGAATACTGATGATTTGAGAAACGGTATTATTTTCTTGAATCTGGGATTGGCAAAGTGGCTGCTTAGGAACAGTTGCAAGTTAAATTAGTTAATAAAGCTCCAGTACGTTGGAAAAATGGTATATCAAATAAGACTAAGTATATCAATAATAAAAATGAATATTGTTTATTTTATTTTATTATTTATTATATTTTTTTAAATTTTATAAAATATAATTTTGATCAATGATAAAATATAAAAATATATTTATACTCTCTTACCCTCTATACAATCTTTTACAGTCTACCAAAAGGTTTTGTCACGAACCCATAGAAGTGTCAAGTACCTACTTTCAAGAGCCTAGATGAGTACCCGAAAGATCTTGTAGAGATATAGCCACTTACAGAGATACAGCCTGACTCAAATATAAGTTATTGGAGATATTGGAATCCACTGCCTTACCTTCCACTGAACTGGATCCTGAAAAATCTATTGTGGTATAATGAACTAATATAATAATAATATATACATTTTTATTTAGTTTTATTTAAATAATGTCAACCATAATAGTAAAAAAAGATTCGAATAATGCTATAAAATAAAAAATTCTTCTTTTAATGTCATATTTGTAAAAATAAACAGAAAATTGACTCATTACACAATGAAAATAAATGATGTATTGAAGCAGGCATTAAAGATAAAATCTAAAAAAAAAAAGTAAAGTTAACATACCACATAGACCTTGATATTTTTATCAATGACCGGTGAAGTGAGTAAGCTTTACCATGAAAGGTCGACTTACAATCGGGAAGTCCCCAAGCACAACTTAAGTTTATTTTTTGAATTGGAAGGATATTTTTTTAAATTTATTTATTGTAATTTAAAATTGTAATAAAAAAATACAATAAGTAAATATGTGGTATGTTTCAAACACTTGAAAATCTTGGGAAGGAACCACTCAATGGTGGTACTTCAAACATTAATTTAAATTAGAAGGTCCCGTAGACATCTTCTTTTCAGATGCCTCGAAGGATTATTGGGGATTGTTAAGGATGAGAGATTAAGAACTAATGGGTTAGTTGGAATAAGGAGATTGAAATAAAAATACACATATTTATTTCGGGCCAAATCTGCAACGAATGGAATATTAAGGTCTTCGTGGAAGAGTTTATTTGTTTATAAGAAGCATCGAGGATTTTATCCGTAAAAATGTTAACCGCAAAATCCTCCGGGATTTTGGATTAAAATGATTGGATACGGGAGGAATTTGATGGAGCCCCAGAGCTCAATTCCATATTTCCAAATTGGTCTGATTATCATGGTATATAATAATTTTTATAGTGAATGAGAAGTTTAGAGCTTTTATCAAGTAGGTATTGTAGCAATTGAAACCGACGAGCAGTTTCTTGTCGTTTTAGTCTTGAATGGGAGTTCCAAATAAGTCTCTTGTAAAGATGAAAAATATAATACAAAGTTTGTCATAAATTAATTACGAAAAAAAGTCTAAATAAATATTTGCGGTGCTAGTAATAATTGAAAATGCCATAAAAAATTCTAAAAGCCATTCAGCTTTATGCAGTTTGAAACACCACACACTTATTTTAACCATACTACTTTGGGCTAATAATGGCACAAAGAAAGTTTTATTTTATTTTAAATTTGCTGTATTTCAAAACAGACTGAAATTACTTTGTTACATCCCATCTTGCTTGGGTTCAGTCTGTAAGACGACCCAAGTAGAGAAAGTATATAACAACATATTACAATCAATTACTGAAGGCCCATTTCCACGTGGCATATGTCTGTCGTGCAAGTAATATTACAACAGTGTGAAAGTATGACTTTCAAACTGATTGTAAATCTAACCTTACCAACAGTTCAACTTAGTGAATAATTGTATCTTTAAATTATTTATTATTTCTTTAATTATTAGGTTCAATTAATTTATACTTGTAGAGTATTTATTGTAATTTGGTCTGATAGAATTCTTGATTATAACATATATCATCTGTATATATTAAATTGCTTGTTAAAAAGTAAGGTTTACTTAAATAAAAATTCTTTATATTAAGTATTTAATATTTTGAGCGTACTCGGAAAATATTTATATTATTTCTAAATGACGAGAATATATTATTTCTAAATTAATTTTGAACGTTGTTTGATGTGTTTACACATTTATTTATCATCGTTAATTAATTCTTTTAGTTGTCTCGTTGGTTATTCCCTCTGATGGTCCTTGACTGAGAGTAAAATGCTAACAATAATGCATTTATGTACAATATTGTTCAATTAATACTATTATTATTATCCACAACTAATAAAAAATATTAAAATATGTTCTGGAAGATGAGTAAATAAAAAAATTATAAAGAGTCTCTTACATGCTAAATTTTTTCGAGTTTTAAAAGTGTAAAAATAGTTGAAAAATATATAAATAATGGCTGAAACATCCAAAAAAATTTACACAGCTTTACCCTACATTGGTTGTGACTACTCGTGAAGGCCCATTTCTGGGTAACAGATATCTGTCGTACAAGTAATGTAACCACAGTAAGAAAGTATGACAGTGCTGATTTTCACTCTGAAAGTAAAACTAACCTAGAATAAGTAAATTAGACTTGCTGAATTAATGATTAAAAAACTTATGATTAAATATGGAATACAACAACTTTCACCATACATAATAACAACTAGGAAAAATACAAGCCTATAAGTTTTATACAAATTTATTGTTCTGAAGTTACAACAAGCGATAGTTCACTGTAAAGGCGTCAAGGTCGTTAGTTGCCCCGCCTCTGCAAGTTGATTGTTTTACCAAATAGCAAATGTCATAGTATACACGACTTTAGTGACTGCGACAGCTTCCACTATTGCTATCACCGTCATAGTGAGACGTGGGCTCAAGATTAAGAGTAATGTTACACATTCCCCAAGAAATTGTTTTATCATAAAGATTTGATTGAAAAAAATATTGTTCAACGATAGTGGAACTAAATTAACTCCATTATAAAGCAGTTCAAATAAATATTATGAAAAGTAATGAAAAACTGATGAAAAAAACTGTGGACTATAAACTTTTTAGAGGATCCAGTTCATTTAACGATATGATTCTTTAAAAGTCACAATTACCTGTTTTCATCAAACGATTGTCTTTCAGCCTTTCTAATATAAAGTAATCTAGGAAACAAACATAAAATCTATATATTTTTTTAATCAGGTAGAGATTTCACACCATTCCATTTATCTATCGGCAAATATAGGTCTATTTTTATAATATTACAGACAAAAACTGAAACTTGAGGCATAAGGAAGAATAATGCTTATTGCAGTAACTCATCCAAGGTTTTAATCTGGCGAGTCTTAACCGATTACCTGAGTAGGTATATCATCCATGACCTTTTCAGTCTTCTCGTGTTTTCAAGCCTGAGATCTGTTGCCATTTCGCTTCCTTAAGCATCTCAAGTACGAAAGACGAGGAAAATAACAAGAATTGGATATCTCACAAAATACAAACCTTACCTATTACATTAATTTAAGGGAAAAAAAATTAAACGTATCAAAACATAGCTAGGATGTAAGTCTAAGATTCCGAAAACAAAACCTTTAGTCTCAAATATCAACATTAACAGCACATCTCACATCAAATACTGAAAATAGAATCGAAACAGTACATCGTTCCAAAACAATTCAACACTACTCTTTGTATTTTATGTTTTATGTTATTTATAGTCCCTAGAACCGTATTTCCAAACACTTTCTCATGAAGTCTTGATAAAGAAAACTCAAAATACTTTCTACAACTTTTCAGATATCCAGTTTTGTTAGCTTTAACTGGGATATTATTAAAGTAAAATTAGTGAGAGCATTGTTTGGAAAAGAAGGTATCAAAATCTTTAGAAAAAAATAAGCTCTGGGAATTTCAAAATGTTTTCTATAAACAGCCTTCTGCTTAGCTACCGTGTGGAAAGTTTTTAATTTTAAACCAGTTAATTAAAATAAAAATATATTTATAAATATATCCAAAATCAGTTACCAGTATATTTACAAAATAGGGACGGTAGTACATGACTTAAAGGTTTTGTATTTTAGTGATAAAAAAATAATTATAACTTCTTGTTACTAATACAGCATTGTTTGTAAAAGAAGGTATCAATATCTTTAGAAAAAAATAAGCTCTGGGAATTTCAAAATGTTTTCTATAAACAGCCTTCTGCTTAGCTACCGTGTGGAAAGTTTTTAATTTTAAATCAGTTAATTAAAATAAAAATATATTTATAAATATATCCAAAATCAGTTACCAGTATATTTACAAAGTAGTGACTGTAGTAAACGCCTTAAAGGTTTTGTATTTTAGTAATAAAAAAATAATTTTTTTTTTTTTTAATAAGTTCTTGATACTAATACATCAAACTGTATATAAGAATGTAAATGTGACTAGAGATTATATTATTTTATCATTATGTTATTTATTTTTTCATACACATAGTTTGATTATGTTCATTTTGCTTATTCTTCTGTTTGTGTATATTTTAAGAGAATTTTTTTTCTTTTTTTTATTATTTTTTTTTTAATTTTATTTTATTTTGTCTTAGTGTGAATGTGATCGTTTATCATTATTACCTATTGCCCACAACTGTGTGGCAGATTGTAATATCAATAAATAAAAAGTATTAAAAAAAAAATACATCAATATAAATTCAAATTGTTAATACCCCTTAGCCATGATACATGCATAAAATAATTTAATTGTGTAATATAAGTGAAAAACATTACGTTATTAAGTAGACTGAAAAATAAATCATATAAATGATAGGCTAAAATAATAATGCTTTATTAATTAGCAAATAAAAAACCAAGAATTTCGCAAAAATAAATAAATTAATAATAAATACTAATTTATTATCAACCTGTTTAATATCAAACTGTTCCGATTTGGGATTCACAATGAGATGTTAGAAGAGATAAAAATAAATTATGAAAATTTATTTTAAAAAATTTAGAATATTGTGTTATAATATATATTTTTTTAAAACGATTTCATGCTTATGGACTATTCATTCAAAGCGAAAATTGCGAAGCGAGTGGGATAAATGCTTTATTTAGGCATGCTGCAAAAAAATACATTGGATTGCTACATTACACAGTATACCAATCAATCTATGATCGGACATATATACATTACATATATTTACATGATATAATAAAAATAAAAAAAACCATTTTCATTTTCTTTTCTGAAAAAAAAAATGATATACTCTGTTAATCACCAAAACTGAATGTTTATGCTCATGAGCTTTGAGTTACTATGATATCCATAAAAACGATTTTTTTTTCATATTTCCTACTTTCAAAGAGTTTTGAAATGTTACAACTTAGATGTATTGATATCTGCTGAGCCTTCAACAATTTGATGATTTTTTTTCTGCAAAAGGTTATGGTCTCTGCCATTAATCAACGATAAAGTTCTTTCTTGAGGGCTTAATTTTAAATTGTGAATCTCAAGATGAAAACTTATTAAACTAATAAGAGAGGTTTAGTTTATTCTTTTTCTCTACTCAAAATTCTATATTAATATATCTTCTTGTATGTCTGACAAAAGGTCAACAATTAAATCATGGTCTTAACTATTTAATTACAACAGTGAACAGTAAGTAAATGCTATAAAATTTTCCAATTTCTAACTCTGCTTTTAAGAGGGTTTTAATGAAAAAAATCCTGCATTTTCCAAGTATTATTTATCAATTTACTACAGTGTCACATGAATGATGCTTAGAAATGACGTTATTAAAATTTGTATTTGATTTAAATGGAGAAGAGAAAGGAACTAAAACTGTTACGTCTGTATTACATCAACAAAAAAACTAGCTACAGAAGAAATTAACTTACGAAAGAGTTCCTTATCAATTGAAGCACGCACTACTATTTAGTGCATCCGGGGGGAAAAAAAACCCGATGAAAGTAACTAAAATCTAGGCTCGAGCCAAGTCCTTCACTACGGAGTAACTAGACTAATTGTTGACCCGAGGTGTAATTGATCCACATTGCAACGTGAATAATAAACCACCAAAAATCACTGAGCTACATCTAATAACATAATTGATTTAATATCATGTTATCTTCAAAACGTGAGATTACGACGATGGATTGGGAAGATAAACGCAGATGTGGCAACTTATTAAAAGGATCGGGGAGAAAAAAAACTGTTAGTTACCGGGGTAATAAGGTTGCCATTTATTGGAAACAACCTAAAATGTATAGCGCTCATTATCATGGATGTACCAATTTATGGCAATCCATCTGAGGGGTATCCTTGGGGGAGATGTCAAGGCCACGGGGCTACGGGGCACTCACCGCCGCCCACGACTTTAGCCGATCGTGCCCGACTTCGCGCTCTGATAACCTTTGTCCGGTCGGCTCTGTTACAGATTCTATCGATCCTTTATCGTTTGTTTGAATTGTTTTCTTTTGTTCAGTACTCAATTATTTCCGTGAAGGTATTGTTTGCAGAAAATGACGTATTTGGTCACAGCTTTCACAACGTTTAAACAAGATACTAGCAGGCGAGGCCAAAGGTGCAGAAAAATATGCAAATTCGGACATTTAAAATAATTATAAATAAAAGAATAATTAGCAAAATATCTAAAATATTTTCTTATTTCAATTTATGATTTGGTAAAAAATAAGAAAAAAGTAATAAACAATCCTCAACCACCTGCATTTTCCCAAGTAAATAATTGACCTACGTAATTGAGGCTCGGTGTAATACGTCGAAAGGTATCCCAAGAGGGACAACGAACTACAATATAACAAAAATAAAAAAGTGTTAACAACAGACTCGAACCCAGACCGAATTGTTGATTTCTCTAAGGTAGGCGACTGACCTAATACAGTCCTCAGGCTTTTTATAATGATTCATTATATAATGAAATATTCTATGTATAACCATTGGAATTGTCAATGTTTTACTTTATCAATATATATTTTGCTTATGTTATTTCAATTATTTATGCACATATTTTGGTTCTAATTTAATTTTTTTAAATTTATTATTTATGTATGATTGTGAAACTTTTTATTACTATAATTTGCTACTCATGATTGTTTCCTATTGTCATATCAGTCCTAAAAAAATAGACTTTGGTAGCTTAGTTCCAAAACCAGTTAACTACATGTCGCAGCTGTGCTTGGATAGTGGCACAGCACTATTTTGCTCATGATGTATTCTTTAAATAGACTCAAGCGGTGGTCCATTAATCTTAGTGGGCCACAAAAATGGTTTGGTAGCACATATTTTTATAAGGAATTATTGTTAAAACTGCTTTATTATTACCTTAACTGATGTTATAGTGTAAGCTGTGAAGGCCTTCATTTATAAACACATTATAAAAGTGCATCAGAATGCATTTTTAAGCAACCTAATAATCAAATATTTCCCGGGGGGGGGGGGACAATTCAGGAAAGAAGATGGGGGTTACAGTATGGTGAAAATTCTGGCTTAATGGGCAGTGGATGGTATGATTTCCGCATTGTGTCAGAAATGACCATAAATCGGGTAAACAAAAAAAAAATCTGGCTATGAATTACTCTATTGCAGAGTATTGTACTCTGGTCTCTGGTTATATTTCGAAAATCCTACTAGCTATAGGACCGTCTTTAGAGGGAACATTGTAGGGGAAGAAACCTTTGTCCTTGGAACATTTCTATTAAAAAAAATAAATAAATAAAATAAAATGATTTTAGTCAGATGTTCCAGTATTCAAGAAAACAACAATATGTTTTACACTGTATTATGGAGGTTTTGGAATCAGTGTTGCAAAACATATTCCCCTTTTCAGATAAAAAAATTATGCATACATACATACATTGTATATATTTGACTCTGAATTTCACTTATATACTCAATAAAGTAAGGCAGGGTTTAGAGAAGCTGTTCTTAACTGGTGGTCCTCAAGAGCCTCGGGGTAACAAATATTTTAGAGGAATAGTTATTTTTTAAAAACTGTTTATAGTTCATCATTATGGATTTTAGAGTATTAATTGAAAGGTTCTGGCAAAAAGTTGTACTATAAACTGCCTCAATATGCACTTTTAAGGAACGTTACTTTCAAATCTGTTCTTTGTCAAACTAAGTCGGTGATGAAGGGTGGTCCCTAAATGGTTCAATTTACTGACCTAATGACCCGTAGACTCCTTATGGGTTAGGAACTTCTGCACTAGAAACTGAAAAAAAGAGTATGAAGTGAATGTAACATTTAAAATATTTAATTTGAATATTTTTAAACATTTTAAATTATAATGAAAATTACATAAAATAATCAGTATTTATTTTCAAGCTTAGAGGAAAGAGATGAGTAGATAATTAATTGATTAATTAAGCTAATCATTCTCAAATACGCCAACTTCTGATTGATGAGACAGGGAACATTGCTCTATTAATAACTCCATCAAAAGGTGGGTTCAATACTTCAACTTTATGTGAACAAAATTATTGCTCAGTAACTTTATGGATAATCTAATGCTAAAATTTTTATGTTTCGTCAAATTTTATTACTAAAGAGTCGTTTATCCATTTTGAACAACCATTTCCACTGTGACTAGATAATCTGTTTGTATTATTTCAAACTTGATATTTTTATTATATTTTTCTCATTTACTTCATTGCCAGTAAATTCTCTTTTTCGTGCATAGTTATAACGTAAGTGGCTTTTTATTACACCATTGAATAATTTCTGTATTTTTTAAAAATTTCTTTTGCACCGCAAAAAGTTCGTTTTTTAACGACACAAACTAAAGTTTTAACAATAAATCTTCAAAATTAAACGGACATTTATTTTTTTCGTGAACTTAAGGACTTCTTGTATACTAACCGAACCTTATTATGGCCATTTAGGAATTAATTTAAAAATTATTGCTTAATTAACTCTTTGAAGCATGTGAGTAGCTCAGTTACAAATCCGTTCAGCTCAATTTTGTTATCGTTTCCTACAGCTGATTTTATTCTCTATCCAATTCTAACGATGTTACGTTAAAAACCGGTTAGGAATTTGTTAAAAATACGAGGATTCTTTAAAAAAAAGAAAGAAAAAACTAGCTAACCACTAGCCCTTTAGTTTCAAGGTCCAGTGGAGTCAATCATATCCAAATACCCGGACCACATGACCACGAAACCTGTGGTTGACTGTTTACTATTTTATTTTAGCCCTCGTTTTAGCTGATCTGGCCAAGTTTACAACTAGGATACTCATATTACCCTCAACAAAATTACAAAAACATCTTAAACGGTGTAATCTTAATCCACACATCAGTGACCAGGCGCTGGGAGGACTAAGATCACATGTGAGTCGTGCTGGTTTGGCATATATTGAAATTGGAGTTCGTTTTCGTTTCGGAATACAGTGGTAGAAAGTTAGTGTCATTAAATTATTATTATTCATCATTACCTTTTCTTCATCATTTCATTGATTATATACCATAAAAACTCGTGATTGTGGTTAATTAATTAAGAAATATAGATGGTTAAAAGATATCCCACTAATGTATAACGAACCAGGCATAGTATAAAATACAATATGATGAAATTGATAATTGAAATAACACTTAACAAAGATTCTGATTCATTTTTCCTGTTTAAGCTATTTTTTGTATTATTTCAAATTAATATTTATATATGATTTAAATTAACAATGCGCTATATGTACCCAAGACATTAAGTCCAGAGCCATATTGAAAGAAATATTGCATTTCACATCTTCTGTTATTATAAAATGTGACTTCTGATGTGTAACTACTGACAAATTTGTAGCCATAATTCATGGTTATAGACCATTGGTTCCCGATTCTAAAGTATGAAATGGAACACCCTGGTCATTTCATTTATAATAATATCATCCAAGAGGGTGAAATATGAAATTCGTTGCTTACCAAAGGATGTGGCGGGGAACCACTAAGACATGGGCGTTTAAAAGCTGTAACAACGTCTTCAAGACTACCTGAGTCGAAGCAGCAATAAGCATAAAAATAGATAAATCTTCAAACGTCACAATAATTTAAACGTTTTAGAAAATAAAGGGAACAAGATTATTTTTCTTGAGACGCATATTTCAAATGGGCTTCTACTAAAACATATTTTTCAAACAGCATATGGATTATTAGATAATAAGAAAAATATTTATTTTAATCCCTGAAATATAGATTATCATTTACCTAAAATAATCCAATACATTTCTACATGATGTTATAAATATATAAATTAAAAGATTATTTAATTTATAATCTTAAACACTTTCTTGAGACTGGTTAATTTTGTTAAAATAAATAATTTAATTTCTAACCATTTTAGTCTCAACATTTTATTTTTCTTGAAAGTCCGACGTTTCGGCCAACCCGGCCATCTTCAGGGACAATACAATTTTGGAACTTAATAATTTAAAAACTCAACTTCATGCAGGCTATTCTGCCCAGGTCAAAACAACAATTTCTAATTAGTCAATATTCACATTAAAACCAAAATTAAAATTCATTTATCACAGTCACTATTTGTTAAAACTTTATCAGTTGTGAAGTAGATTGTCCCAGTGGATGGCCGGATTGGCCGAAACGTCGGACTTTTAAGAAAAATAAAATGTGTTGAAACTAAAATGGTTAGAAATTAAATTATTTATTTTATTAAAAGATTATTCCTATCTAAACATTTTATTTAAAAAAAAAAATAATAACTTCACCGTAGAAAATATTTAAGGAAGTTATACTGGCTTTGAAATAGTTTTCTCTTATAATTTCCATATTTATAGAATGTAAAGCAGGGTAAACGTAAAATAAATATGAGACCACGTCAACAAAATGGTATTAGTATCGGAAAAATTGAGTATTTTATTTCGAACATTTCCAATATATATCTCTTTCCTCAGTACCACCCTCTTCAAATCCATTTTACAATGCAATAAAGGAGGTCCAGTCAATCCAGATCTATTATCCCTCGATATTAAACCCACATAGGGAAAAAATCTGATTTATTGCTGTTAAAATTTAATATTGCATAACTGGTTCAAGAAACTACTGATTTCTAGAATTTTTTTATGACATCCCTCTGCACATTCATGAACGCAAGGTTGAAATCAGGTAACTGCTTAGGAAAAGTTAACCGATAGGAATTAAATAAAAACAAAATTTAATTAAACTATAATTCACCTAAATTTTAATATTTACTTAACTAATAAAATAATATTAATACATTAAATTAGAATTAATTAAAAATATGCCGATTGGTTAATTTCATTACCTAATTTCTTAAATTCAGTTTTAAATTTAATAAATAGCTCTTAAGTGGATTAACTACTTTATGAAGATTATATGTTTCGTTGTTCGGAAAGCGCTGGCAAATTTTCTGTATAAAAAAATTACTTTAATTTTATAAAGATGGCCACGGGACCTTCTAATTTAAATTAATGTTTGAAGTACCACCAATAGGTGGTTCCTTCCCAAGATTTTCAAGTTTATATGAAGCATACTACATATTTACCTATTGTATAATTTTGTACAGTTGTAAATTACATTAAATAAATAATTTAAAAAAAAAATTATAAAGACATTATTTTTGGGGCGAGGGGTGTTTCCTAGTGAAAAACCGACCTCTTCCCCAGAGTTAAAATCTTCACTGGTTCGAGTTAAATAAAACGGAGGACCTGAATTAAATATCACATACGAAAAAAAAATAATAGAGAAAATAAAAAAATAACCTTCCAAGTGATATACAAATGTAATTAATTAAAATATAAACAAACAAAAAATGAACTATTATGTTGTTACAAAAATATGATGAAGTGTGGAGTAAAAAAAATAAAAATACTTTGATACATGTACAAACAATAGAAAAAAAAAATAACCATTCTATTTACTCAAGAAATAACAACTTAATTAAAACAATAAAAAAAAAAATATGAAGCTCGAAAGAAGAAAAGAAAGTCACTCACAGATGGGCGTGGGGGTCGATATGAGCATATCAACAATAACATTAAAAGTGTAGAGTTGGTTGACCAGAATGACCGCCGGCGAACTGGTGAGAGTGCCAGGCAGCCCGACGACTCCAACAACCGTTGATTGCACAGTGGTGACAGCCGGCGAGCTGGTGAGAGAGAGTGCCAGGCAGCCCGACGACTCCAACAACCGTTGATTGCACAGTGGTGACTGCCGGCAAGTCGACGAAAGGGTTCAAAAAACAAACCAAACGGCTCCTGCACAAACTTGGCTCAACAAACAAACAATGGCGGCGGAGCGCCCGTGAATCAGTGAGTCGCCTTACACCTCAATACAACATATTACAATCCCTCCTAAGATGATTGCTCTAGTGCTTCCTAAGTATCCACTGTCATCTGCCTCATCCGCGGTTGTGTAGCCACTGGCCCCACTGCCTTCGGTATCGTTCTGCACATGTTACGCTCCGCAATGTATTTATTACACCTCCTTATATCCCTCAGTTTTGTGAATAAAATTAAAATGCAAAATTACATATAGTTAAAAAAAATAAATGAATAAACATAAACTTAAACTAACAAAATTAAAAATCATTTGGAACGTTGCCAAAAAAATTAACCTAAATAGAAACAATAAATTTGGGCTTTAACAATTATATTTATTTGAATATACTTAAATTTAAAGTATAACATTTTGTAACTATATTTCTATATAATATTATGTAGAAATATTATAAACTATCGCTTGAAATTCACTTACTTTTCTTTTGGATCCTAACTATCACATCTTGTAGTTTCATTAAATTTTGTTTGCAACGAGTTTGAAAAACCTTCTCAAGAGTCGTAGTTGAAATAGCTTCAAACGTGAAATAAAAAGAAAAAACATATTCTACAATCTTATTGGAGATGCAAGATGCAACCAATTCAATTTTCAAAGTCATTCTGGTAGGATGAAATTGGGATTAAGTCGCTTTGTACTTTTTTTTCCATATTTTCACAGATGCAGCTATGAACTTAATCTACATAATGTTACTTCTTGTTCAGTTTCATGGGGAATTATTGATGTATATCAGTTGACTATATAAGTGAAGAAGTTCACGAGCGACCTTAACCTCCTGATTGGAGGCTTCAAGATCCGGTTCAGCTGTCGACCTCTAGCCCGTATAATTTCGCCTAAGAACTGGACTTCATTGCTCTATAGGTTAACCCTTTACCCATTAGCGTTTCCTTTCATGCAAATCGTAGGCTAATTATTAAGTAGGAGATAAATGATATGTTGATTACCGTTAAAATAACCCCTAGTTATTGATAATTAACGACTCTTCATTTGCATACGCTCTTAATTTATCTCACAGCAAACTACTCAATAAGTACAACAAAAAAGTATGGATTCTCTGCAATTGGATGATCATAGTTGGATTTCTCCACTTTCAATATTTATTTTTCCAAGATGTTTCTTATCTTCTTGTCTCGAAAATTATCTTTATTTGTGATGTTTTTTATTTTTTATTATATGGCTGACTCAACATACTATGAAGTCTTTTGCTTATTCTATGTTCTTACGTCATTTTTTGCAGTCTAAGAGCTTAGAGAGTCAGTAAGGGTGCACAAAATGTTACGTTGGAACGAATTTCCATGCCTAGATAATTGAGAAAATTGGCAGTATCCTTCTTCCCAACATATGCTCAAGTCGGATTCAAGTCACAAATCTGTCAAGATCAATGGTTCCCAATCGGCACACTGTGTAATTTTGCAATTCTGAGAGGAAAAACGTATTATTTTTGTAAGTGTACCTCATACTTCAAATGTCAAACATGAAGTCCAAGGGTGCTAAAAACGCCTGTCTGTTCAAACCTACACAGAAGGGGCTAATGTTGCCAAGATTTCTCAATCTTTTTGTTTTTATTTTATTATTAGTTAAAAGAACTTATTAGTATACTTTAATAATAATAACAAAGGTTGAGGGAATCCGAAGGTTCGATATCGATAACTCCAATTGTTTTCTACATACGTCCAGTGAGGCCCCTCCAAACCCAAATAAAAGGATTTTATTGATGAGCAGTGATTTAATAGTTGAAAAATTACTTTATTCTCTTCATATTTCCTGAAACTTGGAGAATAAGATCTTATTCAATTATCTTAATCAGTAATTTCAAAGCTAAAATTTTCTGGTTTAAGAAGTCTTGAATTCCATTTATTTTCTATTAATCCTATTCATATAAGTTTCAAGGAAAGTTTCCAAAACCATTGACGTCTGTGGATCACTAAGTAATTGTACCTTGTGTGGCTTTCCACCATCCCCGACTTGGGGCATAAGGAAGTCCCTAAGAAAATATTTAGAAATCAAATTAATTAAAAGTTCGTTCGATTTACTTTTATTCAACATTTGCCAGTTAAATCTTCTTCTAACATGTAAACTTCAGGAAAATAATTAATTAAAGAGTTCTGGAAATATATCTTCACAAAACAATATTGCGTGACCGTACTCGCGCCCAATCCATGATGCGCGGACGGCCAGTTGGGAACTATTAGGTTTAAATGGTTAAAGATTATTGTTACTCTTAATCCCAACTTCGGTCTAAGCTTTTTGAAGACGTAAATGATTTTTATGGGCACACAGAGCCTTAACAGTTTCGTCCATTTCCTTGAGAAAACCTAATAATATCTTTCACCTTCTTGATCTCCATCGTAACGGGTGGCGAAATCGGATCAATTATAAAAAAATATAATATACGGATAAATTCACTGCAACTTTGTGGATTGGAAAGATTTTTTTTTTTTTTGTCGACTTTATGTCTGCTGGTCAATTTATACTTACAGCTACTTTGAGATAATGAAATAAACATAAACAGGGAATTTAGAAACGGAAAATAGGAATGTTCCGAAAAATGATTGTAAGGATTCTCCATAAATGCGATCATCCTCACGACACAATGTCGTGTTGGTTAATGGAGGCACTATCGTTCTCATCCAACTGTTTCAATGGGACATAATCGCACACATTACCTGTTGTCTGGACGTGACAGCCAGTGACTACTACCTGTTATTTAAGTTGAAAGAACATTTGGCCTGAAGGCGATTTTGCTCTGACGGTGAGGTGAAGGATGAGGGTCAGCGTTTTCTCGAAGGTGGGGAACTGGTCTGATAAGGTTGTACTAAAACTGTCACAGCATCTTTAAAAATTCCTAGATCGAAGTGTCGATTATGTAGACAAATATTCAAGATTTTGCATTAAAAAATTATGTAAATTTTATATAAAATAAAATAAGAATTTTGCATATCTATAAAAAAAACAACCCTGAAAACTGCTTTAAAGTTTCTGAAGACAAAGCCTGGCGTAGAAAGTTAGGACCTAATTAAGAATGAGACGTATCGGGAAGAATAACATAGGCGTTAAATTTGCTGTATAGATTATGAAATATAAATCAGACATAACGGTGATTGGAAGATGATAGACCCCAAGGAAGTTGATTTTGATGAAATCGGGTGGAATTTTTTAGGGAACAACTGATGGTATTATCGACCTAGAATCTCCAGAATCACTAAATAATTGTTAAATTATAAGCCCACAACCTATTTTTATAATTTATTTTTTATTTTAAACCAGTTGCATTAGATTTTTCATGATCTATCTTGTATTTAATTCTTTTTTAATATTAAGATGGAAATAAAAGTAGAATAAGACCAAAGTGATACTAAATGGAGGTGATGCTAAGCTTTGGTGAATGTATGCGTTCCTAAAGGCCCGAGCTAAGGTCGGCAATCTCGAGATAATTTGAGGTTTTCTGAGAATGGTAATCGCTTCTTTTGACGCAGCCTTAAGAATAATGTCGGAAGTCTGTTTTTTCCCCTAATTTTTATGTTTCTTTTTTTTGTTTTGTTTTAACTAAGAAGTTAGAATATTTATCAAAGCCCCTCCCCATCCCTAAAATAATAAACAATTAACATACCTACTTAGTAAAATTTTATGTAAATATTGATAAATTATTATATTTGATAAAAAAAAAAGTAGAATAGATAGAATGTAGAAACTGCTACATTTGTAGATTTTTATTTATTTAGATTTTTTTTTTCATTTTATTGAGAAAATTACGTTCAATATGGTCCAACCAGATGATAACATCCATTATCTATACGATCAGTGCCAAGATAACATAAAATTATAATAAACATAAATGAAATTATTAGTAATCATTAGGGCACGGTTGCTACGATTTATAGGCATAACAATACAATATAAATAAATTTCTAGCGATTAGATGATAATTCTACTAATAAAAAAATATATACAAAATACTAAATGAAAGTAAAGTAAAAAAATATATATTAAAAAAACTTATAAAGTGAATAATAATGATACGAATTTACAATTAATAAATTTATAATAATGAGCTAATGAAGTCATAATAAGAACAGAGTGAACTTGATTAAAAATAAGAATACATTATAAAATATATTTAAAAAAATTAAAATATATAAATTAGATATACATTTATTAT
>NW_027106140.1:299257-302932 GCF_000696795.3 Halyomorpha halys | reverse complement strand
ATATTTAATATATTAAAAATAAAGGTTTGGAAGGAATGAAGAGTTCGAATTCGCCATAATTTTAAAAATTCTTTTTGCCGTCGTTCCCTAAGAAATATCTATGCAATATTGGGATTCTATTAGTTATACAGTCTAGTAACAAAATTTTCCCCACCTTACCGCAGTATTAAACTTATTGAAATAAAAACCAAGCTGTAAAAACCCCAAAATGTGCAAATGCATGCATTCAAAACCAAAAATTTGTAAAATTGCATATAAAACGCCCTAATCCTGTAAATTTCAACTTTTTATTGTAACTTATATTATTATGTACAATATACTACGCCAAGAATATAATGTTTGATCTATAATAATAATCTAAACAGTGGAAATAAAAGGGTAATATCGTCATGGAACTTTTGTTTTCCGTAACCACCTATTGTTGTTTGCTATCATAAGAAGGCACTTAGCAAACATTTTATAATTTTTTAAACTAAATGTTTGCAGAATAACCTTAATGTTTATAATCGGTAGGCATTAATATTTGTTTATACTATTATTACATATACTTATTTTTGCTCCTTTTTATTTGGAGTCAGTGTTATTCCTAATGTAAATCTATTACTTCATAGATTTTGCATGCTTGAATGTAAAATTATTAAACTCAGTATAGCCGTAATAGTATTTGTAAATCATTATATTTGTCGGTTTTCATTACCTGACTATGGAATGTTGAAGATGTACACTATATAAACATGAACATAATAGGAATTTTAGAAAGTATCTAAATGAAAAATATAAGTTCATGATCATCTAGAGTTGAATAGGAGATGCTAGGATTTCTCAAAGAATTTTAATTAATCTAAGATATATATCTGTTTGTGGATCATATTACAGATAAATATATTTCATTTTCTATGCACCTTGAAGTTAAAGTTAATTACTATAAATTTATCCATATGTAGTCTCTTTAATAATGAGTTAATGCTTTTATAAAATTACAATTTTAAATGATCTTATTCACAAACTTGCTTTGTTTTATTGTTTATATATTATAATTAATTTTATCGTCAAGCGTAGCTGACATTATGCATTAGAATATATTTGTGGCGATTTATGACTCTATGGTAGTGAACTGTCGAACTTCATAATCTTATATTACTAATATAAAATAAACTTAAGAACTTTTATGTTTCCAGTTTGTTGTTTATGTATAATTAATGTTGCTATGTGTAGTTTATTTGTAAGTTTTTATCATTCATATAACAAGTTTAATTTACTATTTTGAAGTTAGATTTATTATTACCGTGTAGATTACCACTGTAGCGAGAGGAACACTGAGTTCAACTACAATCCACCAGCACCTCGAGTCTCACCGAAGCTCTCAAATTTATATATTATTGTTTTTTATAAAAACATATTTTTACATATTGTTAATTTTAGTACAAACCACTTAGCAATGTTGATAAAAGAATAAATAAACAATGCCGAAATAACACTTGAAACTACCTCAAGCAGATAAGACCGCTTCTCGGTCACTGCCGTAGGCACTAGGCCTATAAATAAGGGTCTTAAAGAACCCCTAATTAATCACAGATCAGAGATAAACACAGATCCACAGGCTCTACTCAAGATAGTTTTGGTTTATAGCCGATCCTACTTTTTAACTGGTCGTTATTTTTTATATCTCTCTCCACTACCAGTATCCCTTCGTAAGCTCCGGCGGTTAGCTACCCTCTGGGCTAACATACTCCTTCGCCTCTATCGGAATAGTACCCGGCAGGACGAAGGCACCTTCCTGCATGACTCTGGGTGGTACCCTCCAGGGTACCATTCCTCTCTCGTGTTTATCGGAATTGTACCCAGTAGGATGAGATGACCATCCTCCGTGACATAGCGGGTGTCACTCGTTAGTCTCATCCTATCCAGACATCTTCCATGTCAACTACCTTACCTTATATAACTGAATACGTATTGTCGAAGCCTTCTGTACAAGCGGAATACTCAAGAAAATAACCCACCTCGACACCACTGTCATACTCTTTTACTGTGTAATATTAGTTGAACTGTCAATTAGATATAAACCTTTAAGGGTATCCATACGTAATGTAGTGTAAAGTTGTGTAACTCTAACGGGATGAATTAAACAGTGCAAATATTTGAACCTTTAAAACTCGTACAATTGGAGCTGGTAAGTGGTACTTTATTATTTTTATTTAGTTAAAGGATTGATTTTCATTATTTATGTTAGTTTTGAATAATAAGATATTTTTGAAAAATATTGTAATGACACACAATATTAGCATTTTCCTCTTGGTCAAATACAATCGAAAGAAAATACGCCAGACAAAATTATACATTAACAATGTTTCTTTTTTTCAAGGAATACTTTCTTTACTTCTCACTTCTTAATTTTTTTTTTTTTATTGTAGACGTTTCAGACAATTTCTTATTATCTAAATTATAATTATATTTTTAAAAATTAGCTCTCATTTACATAATTATATTACAAACTGTATAATAATCATTATGATAAATACAAAATAAAATAAATATTAATATATTTGTATTAAATTGCCTTATGTTGATCGTTATTCCTTATCATCCATCATTGTCTTGGTATTAAAAATTTGTCATTGTTCTGAATTTAATGTTACAAAATATTATTTAACAAAATTGAATTCTTAATTTAATTATTAAATTTAATTTATACCTCTTTGTTGGTGTCCATCTATCAGTATTTCTGTGATTAATTTTTTATTTATTTAAGGTAAGTGAATAAAAATATATTGATATTAGGATTTTTTCATTTACTAAAATTATTATTATACAGTGTGAAATATAGTAATTAATTGATTAAATGTAAAATGATATTAAAATCTAATTTGTTCTAATATAAAATCAAACTGTATATTAGTTTTATTTAATGTATCAATAGACATTTTTTAGTTTCGTGTGAAAAAAAATAATATTTATAAGTTATTATAAATAAAATATCTTGTAGTGTTTTTAGTGCAGCAAAAAAAATTAAAGAAGTTAAATATCAAATGCCCAATCAATGTTAGAAATATTAAAATAAAAAAATAATTATTTTTGTTTTACCTAAAACACAAAAATATGATAATGAATGAAAAAACATAAAAATAAGCTAATAGGGTTAATGTTTCTCACAAACTCATAAAATGATGTATTATTACGATCAGTCACAAACATTAACTTATCAGATAATATTAATTATAGACATTTTAATATTGCAACAATTGTTTCCGTTAAGGATTCACTGAAACTGAGTTTATATTGCTTTAGTTTCAAGATTTTAGAATATTTATGCAAAATGAAGTGGGATAATAACACTTTACCTTGAATGAGGATACTGGATTTAAATTTATAATAGTGCCATATTTTCTTGAATTTAATTACAGAAACTCATTCCCACCGGCACAAACCCAGAGATCCCATAATTTCAGTGGATTTAAGGCAGCTGTTCCAACTTCTTGGAATACTGGTATAAGTGCAATATGTGTAGGGTAATATATAGCTTCATTGTTTTCTATTTTCTTTAAAGCTAATAAACAATTTTAGACACCGTTAGATTGATAAAATTTTGATATTTTTGTCACATTTTATTTTTGATAAACCAAACGTTATATTAAATTTATATCACTCAACTTTTTTTTTGGAAAAAAAAAAAATATA
>NW_027106140.1:293429-299207 GCF_000696795.3 Halyomorpha halys | reverse complement strand
ATATATACACACTATACTCAGTATTTATGAAAATAATTTATGATGAGTAAGTTACATAGTACATGCACCTCATTTAGGTTAATTTTATTTTAAATATTTGGTTTGTTGATAATAGATTTTTAGTTTATATTTTGGAATTTCATTTTAGGAAGTCTGACAAATCAATTTTAATAAATTTATGAGGTTAATAAACTTCCAAAAGTTGAATAGTTATTTATTTACAATTTAATCGTTGTTTAAACAATTATACAGTGTGAAACAATTCTTTACAGCTGCAAAGAAAGTTATAGAATAATATATATTTAAATTTTGGAAGTTTTTTAACCTCAAAAAATTTATTATAATTTTAGTTTCTGTATTAATAAAAAAATAAATATGAAGAATCAATCTTTTTTCAATTCGTCATATGTTTTTAACTAAAGAAATATTTTCAAATTAGATTAAAAAATTCTTCAAATTATATATACTAAAATAATTATTGAAATTAATAAATTATAATTATAGGTTATTTATTTATTTTTTATACATTATAATGAATATAGCCAGCATATATATTTATTTTACAAAATAGGTTATATTAAACGATAAAAATTGAACCTTAGCCAATATGTACTACAAACAGAGAATTTTGGTTTGTAACTACAGATAATTTAAAATGAGTCAAGATGGTCCAGTAGTGTTTTAGCTATTATTTATTTTAAATATATTGGTGAACTTTAACTTAATGATAAGACAATCTGGAATCCATTACTTCCATCATCAGCGTTCAGTTCATTAAAAAAAAAATTAGATCCTCTTAAGAGCTGTGAATAAATTTCTTTAACTCATTAATTGACAACAATTTTTGTTTAGTTGGAACAAAGTCGCAATGTTTAAAGGGCATCACTAGACTGGATAAGCTACACATTTCATGGTTTCCTGTTTTTGTTTTCTTAAAACCGTTCGATTAATCACATTTTGTATCACGAATAGCACAATAAATAAATTTTAAAATGATAAAAACTTTTTTTTTTTACTTCCTAACAAAGGAAATTTTTTTCGTCTGCAAATAGTCAAGTGTCACCAAATATTTCCCCATCAATTCTCATTTATTTTCTGTTTGAATAAAAAAACAAAAACAATTAATTGATTGAAGAGTACATAAAAATTGTGTTCTTTTGTTGTCCTGACAAAGTCAAGAAACGTATTGAAACTTCGGTAAACATTGTGTGGTTAACAATTATTTTTTCTATACCGCTTCAGAGCAATTATCTAGATTGAAATGAATTGTGAGAATCTTTAAAAATAATGAAAATATATGAAATTAAAATCTTAAAAATAATGAAATTAAATAAAACAATTCAAATCCATATACAAAATCATAATAAAATACAGTAAATTTTTATCGCTGTAATTTAAATAGTACTATATTAATTTTTAGATTATTTGTAAAATTATTAGTCTTTTATTCGGCACCTCTTTAAAACTATATGTATAAAATATCACATATTACATTAAAAATCTATACAATATATTGTATTGTTTAACATATCGTCACTATCATGTAAAAAAAATGGGGAGGGATTCTATAGGTTTTTTTTTTTAATGAGACCATATTTTGTACTCTACGTGGTCAAGATTTCTGTGGAGTAAGAAACATATATTTCTCTTTATTATTTTTTTTTAATATAAAGTTTTTATATTATAAAAAGATCCTCAAATCTTTTGTTTTGAATCTTCCAAGAAGATTTTATTATAACCTTATCAGGTATATGAATGAAAAAAATTAAATATATTTTTCTACAGGTCAGTAGTTAATTTAAAAAATATTAAACCTAATATAGATGTAGTAATACAAATTATTTCAATAATTAAATTAAATATCATGTGCACATTTAAAAAATGCCTACGATTCAGCTTGACACCTAGATTTTTCATGTATTGTTGTCGATTTATAAAATAGATATTTTAATAATGGCTTTGCTTTTTGAACCCTCCAGATGGGTAACGAACCCATCACAGCGATGACATCACTTTCACTATGAACTATTGGCCGACGATGCCGGGGTTAGTGACGGCCTCGAAACGAAGGTGTATATAAGGAGGGTGGTGGCCAACCCCAGCATAGCATCCTCCACTCCTTCAACGAGCACAACAGCAATGGCTTCTTACAAGGCACTCGTGAGTAAATTGTGTATTTTATTAAAATTTTAAAATATTAAAAATTCTACTATAGTTTTTTCAAAGCGAAAATACATTAACTGGAAAAGAAATTTTGAGTAAAAATAATACTCTTAGGGAATACTAATTGTTTAAATCCTAACCTAATAAAAAGAATTAAATTTGAAAGCCAGAAATAATTTTTTGATACTATTTAAATAGTCCTTTAAAACTACTTATTTTTGACAGATATATAAAAAAGAAACATTTTTTTTACAGTTTGATAAGAAAATAACTGATATAATAAAAATCTTAATTTTATGGTAAATTAAATTACAAATTTCAATAAACTTACCGAATTAGTGAATCCTTTCAATCTTCTAGTTATGTCTAGTTTAAAGCTTAAAATCTGCTTTTACTGTTCTATAGAATACTAGAACGGACTAATAATTATAAAATATGGACTAAAAATTAACTGTACACTTATTTTCTCTATTTGTTTAAAAAAAAAAAAAAAAGTCAATATTAATTCTTGCAATTTAATATTTTGAATTTTAAAGGTCCGAAAAAAAAATCTAGACCTAACAATGTTTTTGTGTATGATATTATGATAAAAATGTGTATACTTATAATAAACGTTAACAATTTTAAATGCCGTTCAAGATTTGCAGTGTAAATAATCTAGTTATAAACCTACAACTATTATTTTCAACTACTGCTTGGACACTGTTCAAGAAGTGGCCATAGGTGGCACATTGGTTTAAACTGTAGGTCTGCAACACTTGTACTAAAGGTTAACTGCTCTCCTAGAATTATACCTTTCAGCCAACGGCTTTCTATACACTTATACTTCTGGACTCTTTCTACTCTAGAACGATACCAAGGGGGAAATCGGAAACGGAATTAGTTCTAAATATCTAGCGGACTTTCAGTTTCTGATTTTACTAGATATAAGATGATTATCAGCCAGACAAACGTACTAACTACACATAATCCTGTTTAAGTCCGAATTGCTAATGTTTATTTTATATTTCTTTTAAGTTAGAAGATTTAATAAAAAAAAAATGATTATTAGATTATTTTAAAATATTATTTAGTACTCATATTTTAATGAAGTACAATATTTACGATATATATATACCTCTTTTGTCCTCAGATTTTTGCAGCCCTCTGCACAGTGGCTTTCGCTGCTGAAGAGAAGGCAGTCGAAAAGAGGACGGCTGGGGCAGCAATTGGTAAACTAGAATTACATTATTTTAATATTTAATCTTAAGATTTTATTTCTATGGTTTATTTTAAAATATGAATGTTTACAAATAAAAAGTAATAATAATTTTTGAAATATCTAAATTTATAATTTCCTGAAGTACATTGAATATTTTAAAACTAAAATTAACGTATATGCCTTGATCTGGATTGACCAGAATATCTTCTTACAAATTATATCTGGGTTCAAATCCTTAATTCTGTTTAATTTATGCTTAATATTGTAAAGGTCAAATAAAGTATTTTTTGTTAAAATTTTATAAGGAAGTGGGACAAAACCTATTAATTTATAATTAACTTCTTCTAGTTATGCTGAATATAATACTACTTTTATAATTCAAGTGAAAAAAATAAGTTTATTTTTCTTTATAAACATTATTCAGTTTTGATATTTGATTATCTGTTCTGATGATATAAAAATACTAGCAAGATATTAATACCAATTTCCTTTTTCAGTTTTAAATATATATTGCAAATTAAATTTGTTTTATTTTAAATTTTGAGGTTGAATAAAGAATGAAAATAGTATACATTTGTAGATATTCAGTGGTTCAAGAAAAAATATTTGGGTTGAAATAAAATACGATTGTTGAATTTTATAAAATGAAAACACTTTCGCTTCTTCAAATAATTTAATATTACCTTACTCGTGTTTGGAAAAAATAGACTATTAAAAAAATAGTTTTACTCATTTTTATCACTGAAAAAAGTAGAATAGATAGAAGGTTTGGGTTGGTATACACAGTAAGTATTCTCAGGTCAATAATACCTGTGAGGTTATTACTGGAGACATCCTACACCGACCGATATGTGACAGAGTTATCACCGTGATGTGATTTCAAGGAATAGTTTAGAAGTTTGTATTCGGAATTTTAGATCTGCAAATATAATTTTTTAACTTTTTGCAATAATAATAGGAACTATTACGGTACTTGATGCATCAACTTTATTTTTTATTCTTAATTTAGTTATTTTTTTAACTTCGAATAATTGCTAAATAGGATACGGTGCTGGAGCATACCCAGGGTACACTGCTGGAGCATACAGTGGATACGGAGCTGGAGCTTATCCAGGCTACGCTGCAGGTGCTTACCCAGGTTACGCTGCCGGTGCCTATAAGGGATACGCTGGAGCTTATCCAGGCTACGCTGCTGGTGCTTACCCAGGATATGCTGCTGGAGCCTACAAGGGATATGGTGCTGCCGGTTACGGTGGATATGGTGCATACCCAGGATATGCTGGCCAATCAGGCTATGCTGGCTACGGTGCTGGTTACGGTTCCGCCACATACCCTGGGTACTCTGCTTACTCTGGCTACGGTTCCACCGCTTATCCAGGTTATGCTGGTCATACTGGCTACGGTGCCTATCCAGGATATTCTGGCTATAGTGGAGCAGGATACTCCGGCTATGGCAGCCAAAGCTACAAGGGATGGTAAAGGAATGGTTAAACTGTTACCAATTAAACAAAATCATCTTCATCGAATTTCCGTCCCATTGCATCCGTTCGAATTCATTCTCAATCTGCTAATTCTGTAATATCGAAATAAATTTTTACACAAATCTCTGTATTAATTAATTAATTTTATTCCCTGAATATAAAGTTTATATGAGTAATAGGTTCATGTTAATTAAATTTTGAATTTCTTATTTGTATTTTTTAAACTTATTGGTTACATATGTCAAGGTCAAATACTTAATTATCCTTTGGGTTTCAGATTTCAAATCATTTTTGCATTTGGAATTTAGAGCATTATATTGATCACAATTTATTCTTTCAAGTAAAAAAAGTATCATGTGCTACATACCAATAAAGAATATCCTCTTTTTACTCTTCTCTGCAGTGCAGATGTTCAGGGAACCCCTCTCTCCTGACTGACTTTAATTTAATTATATTAATGGCACTGCAACCTAAGGTGCGTCCCTCTGTTGGCTAAGTAGAAAGGTATAAAAAAACAAGCGGTGATTGTTTTTGAATCAAAAAGGAAGAATCAACATTTTTAAAGCCTAGATCTGAGGCCCTTTTCAAATTAGTTACCATTTCTATTTTCAATTAATTCATTCCTACCAGCATGGAGTAAAAGACCTCAGGGAACTGTCGGCCTACTGGAGAAAGGAAGAAGAGAAAAAGCAATTAGAGGATCAATCCAAGACCACCATCAACCGGGTACTCTAAGCAACATATTAAGAATATAATATACTAATTTTTATCAATAAATCAATTTAATATCCAAAACAGTCTCAACACTATTTATTTATTTGTCCAACGTTTCGGCCCTTCTAGCCATCTTCAGGGACATCTAAACATTTAACAGCTTATATTACAACTTCACTTTTAAACATTTACAATAACATTATTATTTACTATATAATA
>NW_027106140.1:276758-292849 GCF_000696795.3 Halyomorpha halys | reverse complement strand
TTGGATATTAAATTGATTTATTGATAAATATTACCTGGTCTCAAAAATTTTTTTGAAATAATATAATTAAAAATAATATACTAATTCAAAATTAAATAATACACTAACAATAATACAATGTTATGGCTTTCAACACCATATAAACCATGTATCAATAGCTCCCACACAATAACAAAACCAGTTTTAGAATTATCAGTTTACTGCACACTCTAGTTTTACTCCAGACTGCAGTGATTGTACAATGTTTTTGTTGTTCACAAGTAATACAAAGAAACTTAAACCATTTTTATTTAAAGCATGGATGAACTGATGATCTTTTAATCTTTGGATATGTCTCGAATGATGAGAAAGTTCTGTAATAATCCTCATAGTTGCGCTATTATTAATACAATTCGATTGTTAGTACAGTATGTTACAATGTAGTACAAACTTTACAAAAAAAAATGTATTAAATAATTCAATTACAAAATTAAATACATTATCATAATTCAGGAAATATCTATATTGTTTTATAGAATTATTGATAATTTATACATGAATTTTTTTTAATAATTTATTTTTCAGATTTACGCAATCAAATTATGACAAACCGTCCAAAAAGAAAGACCTGATCTACAAATGAGTATTATATTAAATTTTAATATAACCACTTCCTAATACTAAATGGTTTTTAAGAATTCAAAGTTTTTAAAAAAACTCTTTTGTTGATTCCCTCCTTTTTTATAGACTTATACAACTTTATTTACATAAAAATAAATTTATGAATGGAATATGGTCTGGGTGCGGTCAGAAAAACTCAAATAGTAAATAATTATACTATTTTTATTGAGCCAACGTTTCGACCCACGTTGCAGGGCTTCGTCAGGGCTAAAAAAGATACAAACACTTGACATTAAAATAAATTTACTGAATTTGATGTAAGATCATAATGGTGTAATACTTGCATGTAAAGAAACTACCTATAGATAGCACTAATAGAAGGTCTCGAGGCCATCTTCTTTTCAGGCGTCTCGAGTGGTTATCAAAAGGTTAGAAACTAGGGGATTCGGGAGTTTATAATGAAATGATTGATGGTTTGGATTAAATTGGTTACATCTGAAACATTAAGGTCTTTGTGGATGATATTATTTATGACAAAGCAGGAAGCATTGAGGATTTTACGATGGATTTTGGGTTGTAAGGATTGGATAAGAGAGAAATTCGAGAGTTTAGTGAACTCCCAAAGCTCAAGTCCGTTTATTAAGATTGACCTTAATATAGTATCATAAATGAATCTTTTATAAAGGATTGGAAGTTTATCTAGAAGGTGTTGTAATAGCCAGGATGGACGTACGGTTTCCTGTTTTCTTTGTCTTGTGTGCTGTTGTATGAGCTAGGGTTTATGTTGAAGAGTAAAGGTGATTTGATAGGATTTACTTTTATCCTTCAATTTTAATATCATTCTTCGAGAGAAGTGATATGGCATTAAAGAGTTTGAGATCCAATTTAGGTTTATTATCAACTGCGAGCATACGTGGCATCAGCATACATGGTCAGGAAAGAGTTAGGATTGGTTGGAATGTCAGCTGTATTGACTGTGAAGATGATGGGACCCAGGATACTACATCGAGGGTTGAGAAAAGTGGGATGAATGGGAATGTCATGGGAAAATCATTGTGTGTGTTTTTTTTTTTAATAAAATGTTTTCCAATCGGACAAACACGATTTGGAAGCAATTCTTGATAGAATTCAGTAAACATTTTGTATACTGAAGAATTCATCATTCTGGAACCACCCCTCTTTTACATATTTATTGACTATATTTCTCTCATTCAAATATTTAAATGCCATATAATAATAAACAAATTCATGCATACATAAATAATTTCAGATTTTTTTTTAAAGAAATAATAACAGATTTTCCTGTTTATTTATCGATGCTGTTCACAACCAGTTGAACATAAAACATTTCAAAGCTGTCAAAGAAACGTTGCTATATGAGCTAAATAATATTATGTATATATAATACGAAAAATTTCTGGTTTTCATTATGTTTTAAGCTCAATTGGTGCATTGTTTCTTTTTCCATTCTTACATATTATATAATTAATATAGATTTAAATATATTTCTTTTGCTTAGACATCATTAATAATAATAATTAAAAAAATATTGAAGAATAAAGAGGTATGCTGTCAATAAGTTAAGAATCATGAATTGACTCTTAAATTGGCAAAGGGAAAAAATAAAAATAGATTCTGATGGAAGTAGTGTAGTGAGGAAGAATGTGATTGTCTAGAGGAAGTTTGAAGTATCGTAATAAAGATGGGAATTAATGTTTTTTTTCTTCCATCAGTCCTTCAGATACTTTCTGTGTGTAGATTAAAAACAAGATGTTCTATAAGTAGTTTATATCACAGAGGTTATATATTATAAAGTACATTCTGGAAAATAAACGGCGTTTAATAAACCTTTCCTACAGTAAATCCTATAATATTTAATTCCCTTTTTAAATCAATAGATTATTTTGATTATCAAAAAATAAGTATTAAGAAAAACAATTCATAAAATATTATGTAACTCAAGGCTTGAAATAAAATACATTACTGCCACATTTTTTATTAATGAAATTTAAAAAAAACATTTTCTGTATTAATTGACTTTATTAATACTTTATATATGTTACCTATGATATTGTCAAGAGAGATGGAATAAATTATAGTTAGTGTTTGTTAGAAATGAGGAATATAAAACAGAACCTAGTAATTGACTAATAGTGCAAGTTATTTATAGTTACTACTATAAAATCTTAAGACAGTTTCACATGTTATAGTGAAACTGTCTTATGATTTTTTAGAAAAATATAAGGCTCAAGTCTGATGGAAAATCTCTGGGTGAGAATAAGGGATGGTTAGGGAGGACCAAGAAGTTCCAAGACACGATGGAAGAGTAGAACCGTTTTGGGTGATGGACCAATACCATGAATGGATCTACCTGGGCCCTTACGGGATATGGGTGCTTTCAAGCCAATCTTCATCGGAATGCGATGGATGTCGACCTCCTGTACATTGCGGGGTGCCAGAAACTGCAGAAAACATAATTGTTGTTTGCATTGTCTTTGAGGCACTTAGGCCTAAACTTCTAAGGGAATCTGGGCTCTGTTGTCATGGAGTATGATTTCCCTTGGATGGTTACTGAAAAAACTATCTGTACTACAAAATTATGTGTACGGCTGGAAAAGTTTAGTTATCTTAGTCCGTAGCTCAGGGGATTAAGACTTCTTTGCAACCACAGAACTGCAGCGGCGCCGGTTCGAATCCGGTCCGGGGATTTGATCTTTCTTCTGTTGTGGTCCCACGAAATGGAAACTTGATCTCGAGCCATGAATAGGATGGTATCCTATAAATAACCCTTCCGTATCTCAGAAATGTCAAGGAAGGGGATCATCAAATAAGAAAAATAAAATATAATAAAAGGAGGGATAAAAATAAGATGACGAATGGGGGGGGAGGCAATCAACTGTTTTTAAAATTTTAAATAGTTATATTTGCATATTCTTGATGATAAAACTGCTGGCCAACAGATGATACCAACTGCGCCTGTTTTATTAATGCCCAAATGGCAGTTTAAGTTTGAATAATTAAGGTAATAAAAAGGTAAGAAAACATTATACTTTAAGGAATATTAAGAAAAAATAGAGAGATATTCAGAAAAAACACATATGAAGAAACTTTAGTCTACGTTTGCTAATAGCAAACATAACAAAGTAACATCCAAATTATAAAAACAGGGTCAAATTGTTATAATGGTGTGAGATGTAATTAAAAGTGGATGGAGACAGCTTTTAATAAGAAGAACAAATAGAACTAAATATCCAGGAGTCAAATAGTTGTGGGAAAAGTAATTATTAAGGCAAACCTTACTTAGTGTGAACTGAGTTATAACAAGGAAGAGAAGGATAAACAATGACTCTTATATAAAGTAATTGTAATAAATTAATTTTATTTTAATGACGAAAAAGTATAATATAAGGTGATTATGACAAATTGAAATTAAAAAATAATGTATTCATTAAGATGAGTCATATTTTGTTAATATGTATAACATATCTTGTTAATATGTATTTTAATATCGTTTTAAAAGAAAATTACCGCAAATTTAATAATGAAAATATTATTGATTGAAGCGAGTAATTATAGGAGGATTACAGGGAGATGTATCTGAAATTCCTAATTTTTTAAATTCTTGTCAGTTAATTAGCTAAAACATTATGGTGATTGATGTAAATTTTTATAAATAATTTATTATTTACTTAAAAACAAGTGCATCTATATTTACTGAGATTAATTAAATGTAAAATAAAAATAATAATTCCATAGCAATGACATGTTTTCTTGATTAAAGAATATCAACTATTCATGCATATTTTGCATTTTAATCGGGGTTGTGACATATTTTCTCTTTCCTGCCATTATTTAATTTTTTATTAATTAAATAATTAATTATAGCGCTCTTTTAATTATAAACGATCCGGAAAACGCTTCTTATCAGCTGATTTTTACGCAGAGACAAACATCTTGGGTCTTTATTTGTTCATTAAAGGATACTCTCACGCTGGAAGGTTTTGTTATTCTTTCCAGTCTCTCTCCAAGGTTTTTCAACTTCTGTGGATTCTTGCCAAAGCTTGTACTAGAGCAGTCATTAATTATTCGTATTTGCTGCAATAGGAAAATAGTATAAAAGCTACGATAATTAACAAACTTTTTTTTTATTTAGTAACTAGTTTTATTTTAAAAAGATTTATGATTCATACATTTGCGTTGCTACGATGTAGAAAAATATATATAGTTTGTGCATAAACCACACAGAATAAATGGGTCAACGGAAGGCCTATATATGAATTTCTCAACTAAGTAATCAATAAGAAATACGGTTTCATCCAATTTAAAATATTATGTTCAAACTGGTACTAAGTATTCAATATTTACGATTTAAATTTTCATAAAATTATGGAAGAATGTTTCAAACGATGAAGTATCTATGACTCATGCAATTCTTTGTATGTGATTTAAAAATGAAGTTTATGCTTATGCGTATTTAGCATAGACCTATTACATTGATGTAAAAATAATGACTTTTTTGATATTTATTAAAAGTATGCAATATCTTATATTCAAAATATGATGAATTTTCAATAAAAAAATAATTTATCCACTTCTGAAAAAGTATTGATTTTTTGCAAATTAAAATTCCACTCCAAAACGCCTCTTTTGTTTATATCAAAATTTAAAATTTTCCATGTCAATTAGGGGTTATAATTAACATTTTCAATAAAAAAATTAACTGTAACGATACTAAAATATTTAAAAAAATAATTTTCCCAAAAATGGATATATTAATTTTTAAAGACAAGTTCTCATCTATATTTAGCCAAAATAAGTTTATTAAAATAAATACCTTTATTGTACGACAGCGTATTTATTCCAGTAGGAATGATATTTGGATACCTGGAAAAAATTAATTCCAGCAAATCATTTCCCACATCTCTCTGGTTTTGGAAATGTTTCTTTTGTAAAAAGTTGTCTAGTTGCTTTAAAAAATGGCCTGTATGGGAGAGAATTAAGCTGAATAGGATGAGTATCAGAATTGAGCCCATCTCGTGCAGTCGTCCGAGCATTTGTTGTGCAACGTAACTGGCTGTTCGCGCAGAAGGATATGCTCCTTTATTTCAATGAATACTGATAAAAAACATCAATTGTTAAATGATACTACTTGGCTGTATTGTATTGAAAATATTTTTGATAGTATCCCCACGACTCGAGAAGACGAGACAACGTCCTCCACACGATGACATTGCTGGAGTAGGATGTTCGGAATCCAAACTGGTGATCTGAATTGAAGATTAATAATAATTATTTCATTGTAATGAATTTTGTATGATAAACAAAATATAAAATAAGAGTTAATCTGATATTCGTGTAATTAATATTTGTTAATACTAATTTATTAATATATTAATATAAAGGGTTTGTTTTAATCATAAAATTTGGGTTAAAACATAACTAAGAAACTTAATCAATTTATACACCAACTCTATTAATAAAATACTATATAAATTATTTATATTTCTATATAAAATTATTTAAAAATGATTTATATCTCTATTGAAAATGCCCAAATTCAATTTTACTTAATTAAAATGAAAACTAAAATTAATTGAAATATATATGATATATAGTATCATATATATTTCATTTATTTTCATAAATACACAAAGTATATTTATGAAAATAAATGAAATATATATGATATATATCATCGAATAAAATATTTTAAAATAAATGTTTATAACAATTTTTTTTTAACCAATTCTTTACTATTTTAAGTGTATTTACTCATCCTCATCTATTATAATACAAGTTGCCAATCAGCAGATTTTCTCGCAGTCAACTTTTTTTTTTTTAATAATTTATTTATTGTTAATTACAACTGTATACATATATACACATCGAGTAAATTTCCTGTAAATGATATTATAGCATGATACAAACATGTGGAGGATCTACCCATGGATAGAACTTCAAAACCATTTCTGAAGGAGAAGATCTTCCCATCTTGTTTTCAGACGCGTAGGAGGATTATTAGATAATGAAGGAGAAGCCAGGTTAGAAACGAGTTGGTTTGGGTGGTTGGGAAGTTTATCATGGAAGGATTGGTATCTGGTTCTGGCCAAATAGTCAACATTTGGGACATTGAGGCCCTTAGGCATTAAGGGTTTTACGATGAATTTTGGACTGTAAGGATTGAATTCGAGAGGAATTCTATGGTTTAGTGGAGCCCCATAGCTCAACTCCGTATGTTCAGATAGGCCTTATAACAGTCATGTAGATCAGTCTTTTGTAATGGATTGGAAGTTTGGACCGTTTGTCTAGTAAATGTTGTAATAGTCGGAATCGACGAGTAGTTTCCTGTCTTTTCAGTTTTGTATGAGGATTCCATGTCTATCGTTTGTCCAGATTTAGGCAGTCAACTTGAAGAAAAATAAACTAAAAAAAGTTTTATGAAACAAGATTTAAGAAGGGCCAATAAATTAAAAATAATTCTACCAACAAAGTTATTGATATACATAAAAATATGCTAGAAATATATAATTATGTACACATCTTTGCTTTAGAAGGTGCAATTCGTACATAAAAAAAGTTTTATTTGTATTTTAAGATGGACGTGTTTCTAAATATTACCATAGACAGGAAGTCCTTTCGCAACTGTGACCCCCCAAAGACTGTTCTAAAGAAAGTTGGGTAGTCTAAAAGTAAGGTCTACGGTACGATTCTGAGAAATTCGTCTTATAATATATTATGCATAATTTTCGTTGATAGTATCGACAAATGTGCGACTATTCAGGCAAAGAAGAATAGTGTTGGAAATTATTAACATAAAGGAAATACACAAACAAGAGAGGAGACAAGGAGACAGAGGAATATAGAGCGTCCTATTAAAATTAGTGAACACACTACAATATTTGTAAAAAATTCGCCGGAGAATTTTCTTATAACTACAAAAAATCTTTATTGCTGTAGGCTTTCGTAATGCTTTGCTACATACCAGAAATATCAGTTCTTAATTCAGTTCACATAGAAACTCTTATATTAATTTCAGCAAAAACAAAAATATAGTGGAGATTAAGAAATAATCAATTTGTATCTAATAATCTATACTTATTATGTATTATTATATTTATGACTTTTTGGGCGTTTGATGCATTAGCTTAATAAGTAGCATAACCTTGGCATAACTGTCTATGTCCAACCCATTAAAATACAAGAAGGTTTCTGGGTGCAGTTCTTCATCACCGTAAATGTTTTATGTACTTCGAGATGATTTCAATATTACGTTCAATCTCAATTTACGTCCAATCTTACGTTTGTAGAATTGATGAGATATTTATTCTCTAGATTTCCTAGCATCACCCACGTACTGTAAAGTGACTGAAAATTATTTCATAAAGCCACTGTAATATACCCTTTTTATATCTGAACTTTTAGATAAATTTAAATGATTCCATGATTCATAGAACGCTCTCATAACTCATATTTATAGACCTGATGTTCAATATGCAGATGAAATCCCAAAATAGCCCAAATCCTGCAGTAAAAACTCAAAATGAGTATCCAAATCCTGCAATATTCAACATTATTGTTCAATTTATAATATCAATACATTGAAAGCTTATCTATCATTGTTTTAATCAAATTAAACTCGCTGAATACTCTTCGAAGTTATGTAAACATGTATAAAAAACTAAACTACTCTGATTAAAAACCTAAAATTGTGTCCATCGTAAACCTACCGACTGCCCTACAGTATACTTTAATAATGTTGATCTTACCCCTGGCAAACAAACCCGCTACCTTGGACTACATCTGGACAAACGGCTAACCTGCAATCCTCACACAAGATTGAAAGAACAGGAAACTGCACGTCGATTTCGACTGTTACTGTTACAGCACTTACTGGACAAACGGTCTAAACTTCCAATTCATTACAAAAAACTGATCTACATGACTGTAATAAGGCCAATCTGGACTTACGGAGTTGAACTTTGGGGTTCTCTAAACCTTCGAATTCCTCTCGTATCCCACCATTGCAATCCAAAATCCTTCGTAAAATCCTCAATGCTCCTTACTTTGTCACAAATGAAATCATTCATAAAGACCTTAATGTTCCAAATGTAACCGATCTAGCCAGAACCAGATATCATTCCTTCCATTACAAACTCCCAAACCACCCAAACCCACTAGTTTCTAGCCTTGTCTCCTTTTCCATTCCTGACAATCCTCCGTGGCGCCTGAAAAGAAGATGTCCACGAGACCTGCTAATGTAAAACGCTATTAGAGTGCTTCTAATGGGTAGTTTCTCTACACTGCTGCAACACTCCAAATTAACTGAGATCAAATTTACCAAATGTATAATAATATACAGTTGTAAATAGCAATAAATAAATTTTAAAAAAAATATCCATGATAGAAAATCTATGAGATAGGTAATTTTATCAAATGTCTTATATTTCTATTATGAAAACTACAATAAAATTTTGTTCTTTTTAAAAATACCTTAATTTTAAGTTTTAGAATTCCAAATGCAAGGCCAATATGTAGAAAATATTATTTAAAAAATATTCTTCTAAGGAAAAATTTCTGTGAAATTTCACAACACATGTTCTTCCGTTTAGTTTTTCAATTGAATATTTGTATACGACTATAGTATTAACAAAAAAACTAACAAGTAATAGTCAAGAAACAAAAACTTTAAAAAGTTTGATTAAAAATATTCAGTATTGAGTACATTCACTTTTAACATTTATTTAGGTCTAAAATAACTACTATAAAAGTCATACTGAAGATTTAAATTTGATATTTCCATACTACGTTTAGAAGAAAGAACGAAAAGTTATAGGCGGACTGGAAATGCATATTAAATTAATTATAATGAACCTTCTCTATAACAGGCATATTGGGGAGAATTTTCGATAGTTACCTGAAATCACTGGTTATTACTATTGCAAGAATATTCAAAACATTCATCTTTTTTTTTTTACAACCATGTATTCGAATCTCCATATGTTGATCAATGGATTGTCTTACCTCAATTTTCGTTCATTCTAAATCAACTATAAAATAAAAAAAAATGTACAATTAAAGTAAAATAAATCAATATTGGCCTACACAATATGAGAAATTTAGTTCAAGAATTAAACATTCATCAAAATCTTGAAAGTTTGCTCAAAACGTGCAACTTTGTGTAAAAAATCTCAAAACGTGCAATATTACAATTCACTATGTATCATATTATACATCATTATATTAAAATAACGTTAGTTCATCAAAGTTGTGATATTGTATTAATGTAAAAATATCTAATATGACGTAATGTTGTATTAAAATGAAAATATTTATATTGTTATTTGTTAATGAATTTATCTATCTATCTGATTGGCTCACAAATGTTGTAGATGAATCCTATAGTACTTTTAGAATTTAAACTATCCTTAATGCATTTCAAACTCCAATAAATTCTCAATTATGCACTTAACAATAACAGCTATGTGTAATTACTGTCATGAAATCATTGACCATAGTGAGATAAACTGCTCTTCAAATAATTTACTGACTAATTTAGTATGAATTATACAATGCAATATACCCTATATTGTCTACTTTGCATCTCAAGTTATATTTATGACTGAACTGTAAAGATGGTTATGAATACTAATTGATCTTCTCTATAACTTTAAAACGAGTAGATAATTTATGTTCGAAAACATCATCATTTCTAAAATTAGTGCCAAAGATAATGAACATAAATATAAATATATAAATAAAAAAAAATCATTATGTATATAAGTGTAGTTAATTTTGTATTTACTTTATCCATTGTTGAGGGATTGGATAGCTCAGTACAAAGCGCTGTATCGGGTTCGAAGCCAGGTAGGCAGGATAATTATTTGCTGTTTCACTATAGCTGTGAGTAAGTCCTATGGGTTTCGGGGTCGACCCAGCCTCATTAAATGGGTACCCTTAATTGGGTAAAAATCTAGTGGTCAAGAGTGTTCTGACCAAATCACCTTGCAAAACCATTGATCTAGTTACTATACTTCCATACAAAGTACTGCATTCCTGACTTTTCATGGGTTGTCCATACAGATTTATTTATCCACTAATTATTATTATTATTATTAAATAAATTTTACTTTAAATTGAAATTTCTTCAAGTATGAAAATACCTTTTTTTTTTTTTTAATTTAAACATTGAAAAGAATCTCAAAAACATTTTAAGGACTATTTGAACGTTTTACTGCTTTTATGTTTTATAGTTGATACGGTTGGGATTTGGAGGGAAATTGGGTTTATCAAAAGTGTGGCAATTTCAGCAAGAAACAAATATTTAGCAGTTTTATTTTTCTTGGCTAATATCTTATTCCCCTTTGGTGATGTGTGGAACTCATCTTATCTAAAAATATTCTCATTTTCAGAGACAAAATCGAACTTCATACTCATTTCTATTTTTTTTTCTCTGACCTTTACAAAAGAAAAATAATTTGATCACCAGCTGAATTAAAGTGAAGGGAATATTTAGGTGGTGTTTAATAGATAGGTTCAGCAAAGGTATTGAAAATTCAAACATTTTGGTTTATATTTGTCTTCAAAAAAGTGTGAAAAACAAATTAGAGGATTAAGGGATGAACTTTCAAAATGTAGTGAGGAACATCATATTATCAAAGGTAAATAAGGTAAAACTATATTTCATGTCATGCAGCAGTTTGTAAGTTTACTCAAGCAGTTTTTATATTTCATTTATATCTAATTCACTCTAACAAAAAGTATTAAAAGAAATACAAATAATTTTACCTAAGAAAACAACCTGAAAATTTCTAATTTCAAGGAAAGTATAGGATAAAATTAAACAGTTACTGGTTAAAGATTCAACTGTTTAAATAGCTTATAATTAACAGCAACATTATAGCTTATAACATAAGCAATATTATAAACTGAGTAGAGAAGATTATATAAAAAATAATATAATAAAAGATATATAACTTTTCCCCCTGATTATTAACTCACCATTTTGAGGGTCCGTGTATTTTATTAAATCAATGAGTTTCTTGAAACATATAATAATTAAATGATTTTGGGTTGGAAAATGACCAGAGAAATAAGTTAGGAAATGAGTTTAATATCGCTATATAAGTATACTATTATTCATATATAACAATAATAAGAAGCAAGTATAATAAATATAGAAAAAAGACATGATGATTATGGAGACTGAATGGAGATAAAATCCATTAGCTTCTTCTAAGTTCCATTTTAAACGAAACTAACGTTGGGTTGGACACGTTTTGGTTGACACTCAATACATTTTTATGACAGAATAGAGCTGCATATTCCTATAGTAATTTACTTTATATCCAACTAAATATACCTAGTTACATGTATAATAATTGAAAATAATAAAGTTTCTTAAAATTAAAAATTATTATAAAAGTAATTTTTTTTTTTGTTAAAATGCTCGATACTCTTTGAAAAGTATACAATGAAACCACCAGCAGTCTTCCAGTATTCGGCCGAAAGTGATAGGAAACATAAAAGCGAAATAGTTATGTTTAAGGAATTCCATTGTCTTAATTAACCTATAATTCAGTCGACTAGATACTAGAAAGAGATATTGGTGCAAAGTTTTAGAGAAGTTCTTAAAATTTGGTTATTATATATTTAATAATTTCACTACACGTTCACTTGCTGCTACTTGTTCACTGCATGTGCAGTGTACGCTTGCGAAATTTATTTTTTTTTTTGTTGTTGAATTTATATGCAGTTTTATAACTAAACCCAGCATAAAATACACTGTATTATACAAGACATACGGAATGGAACCGTATAATACAAGTATATGGAAAAAAAATTAAACTTTAAATTATTTATTAAAAACTTCTAATGAATGCACTTTATTTCATAAGTACTATAACTTTTCAACTTTCAAATGACTTTTTATTTATATTTAAATATATTATATGTAAGAATTTTTTAATAAAAATGTATATATTGAATGTAATTCAATATAAGAATATTTATATGCGTTATTAATGAGAAAAAAATCGAAAAATAAAATTAATATAGAAACCTAAATTTTCTAAAAATAAAGAACTAGATAGGATCTTATTCAGTTATAAATGGAGAATCTATTACTGTTACTGTTTTACTAATAATACATTTTAAATTGTTAGCTTTAATTTTAAAATTGTTATTTGCAGAAACGTTTTATTAATGTGATTTTTTATATCTGATTGATTCTCATCTTTTTTTCTTCAAAATTTTTCTACTTTAAATAATTTTTACTTTAAATAATAAATTTCTTGATAAAAATTCTACCTAATATGTCATATTTTTACGCAAATATTTTTATTTTGAAAATGCACTCATAAATATAAAATATTTGTAAGGGTAAAAGATATTTTAAATCATTAAAACGTATTACATATGTATTATTTAAAACATTAAATAGATTATATTTTAAGTGTTTATTAAAGATAGAAAAAGAAAAAAGAAAAACTTTAATAAAAAAATATTATTTTGTTTAAAATATCCTGTTTAACAGTAAATAATGTTAATGGAGAAAAAAATATAAATATTCTTTCTTTATTCTTAATAAGTGATCAGAATTTATAATTTTAGGCTTTTCGCTTGTATTTTTATTTATATAATTTTGATAGTTATTAAAAATATTCTAGAAACTAATTTTGGAGGATCTAATTGTAGCGATGACATCACTTTCACTACGAACTATCGGCCTCGAACCGACGGTGTATATAAGGAGGGTGGTGGCCAACCCCAGCATAGCATCCTCCACTCCTACAACGAGCACAACGCAATGGCTTCTTACAAGGCACTCGTGAGTACCATTTAAATTCAACTTTTAAATTCTTATAAGCTATTTATAATTAATTCCAATGGTAAAATTACGCCAAAGTTTTAGTTTCGTATATAGTAAGAAATCACTTCGTATTTTTAAATTCACTTTATAATATTTTCTTTAGAACATTTGAAACATTAAAATATAAATAATTAAAAATCATACAGGTTGAATAACTTTTCTTACCTTTTTATTAATGTTTGAATTTATGAATTGAAAACAATAGTACTGACCATTATATATTCTACGAAACAAAGTATACAGAATATTTTTATTCTATTTAAAAAAAAATCATATCAGTTATTAAAATTACTTTAATATTTTAAATAAAATTATGTTATAAATACGCACAATGGTAAAACTACACAACTGCTTAGACTAATAAAAATAATATATCTTACTTATTTTAAAAATTATATTTTCAAATTTATATTCATTTACGATCAAATTTTTTTTTATGGTTTAGCTGAATATAAAATTTGAATAATAAGAAACAAAAGTTTTGTCCATTTCCGGTGGATCAAAATTTGTTTATATACCTCCTTTTTTCTAATATTTAGTTATATTAGAATTTTAGTATGAGTTTCAAATTAAATTTAATCGAAGTAAATATCGCATCTGTAATTAAAAAAAAAGCATATGACTTTTATATAAAACAAAATTAATATCTAGTTAAAAATATTAAATTACAACATATATTGATTTGGCGACTGTCAAATTTTATTGATTAACAATAAAAAATTGAACTGTTTATTTATTATTGTGTAGTTTACCGTTTAATTTAGGATATTTCCTATAATTGGCTTAGATATTCATGCATCCAATTAAAAACCAATAATTACTTTATTTTCTCTAAGTTGAAATGCGTCTATCACTATTTCTTTTTTATACAAATCTGGCAACCTATAAAAACTATTAAAATGGTTGCCAACAAAGCTTTTATGAATATATAAAAAGTTTTGAATGATTTTTTTAATTTCTAATATAATACTAAACAATAGTGAGCGGTTTTGAACATAAATTGTATCATTTTTGTTTAAATTCCGTCAAAATTTTTTTTTCAATCATTTCTTTTATTATATTTTTATTCCCATAAACAAGGAATATAGAGGATTTTTTAAATCATGGGTCCTTTCACAAGCAATTAGTAAAATTTATAATTAATAAAAATGATATTTTTTTAAAAATAAAAAATAACAGTTGTTGACAGTAAATATTTTATTTGTGATTTCCTTCCATTTAGTTATTACACAACCAACAATTAATATATTCCCGTAAAACAAACCAGAGTCAACATTTTATGACAAATGTGATTTTTAAATGTCCAGAACGCAATGTGAAGAAAATAACATTAGTTGGAACTTTTAGTAATAACAAAAATATAATACAATTTTCTTTAAAAATTAGATTTTTCAAGGATGATTTTAAATTGATCCTTGAAAATATTTGAAAACGGAATAAGGTTTTTGAAACTAACCATCTTAAATCAAATAAATTACTAACCACTAACATCTAAGTGTTTTCTGTCAATCTTGTCACTAACAATCACAGTAATATTGGATTTCATGTGACCTAAAATATTACTTAGAAAAAAATATAACATGTACATAAATAAAGTAGTAGAATATTCTTTAATGTTTATATTATTTAAATGAGCACTTCTCACTCTCTTAATGTATAAATATATATACAAGTCTGGTTTGTAAAAAAAAATCTTAAATTTAAAAAAAAAAAAAGACCAACAGTCAGAGAAATTCTCTATAAAGCATAATCATGTAAATATACAATAACTCATACAAAAAGGTAATTAAATCTAAATATAAAAAAAATGAAATAACTTAAAAAAATTGCTATTACATAATACTAAAATAAAATAGATCTATAACCCTGCAAGCCGTGAGCGGTCAGTGATGTAGTCTTTGTAAGGAAGTGCTGTTCTTAGACCAACGGTTGTGCAAAGAGTTATTTTAGTCAAAATTCACGCTAGACCGTCTGATCTTTCCCCAATTCTCCAAGGGTACACACTTTATAGGTCCGGAAAGGGTTCCGAACCCAAACAGTAAACTCACGGATACAGTAAGAGAATACTTACTTTTAAAACATGTTTTACGTTATTGTTTTTTTTTATTTGAAGAATTTTTAGTTTATAGGTTAATATTTTGCCTTTTTTAGCTACCTCTAATCCAAAAATTTATCTTATTTTATGCTGTACGGATTTTATATTTTGAAAAGCCATAACATAAGCAATCACTACTGAATTTGTTAATGAGATAAAATATCAACTGTAGAGTTATTTGTACAACTCCACTTATTTATACCATTGATAAATCACTTTTTTCTTGCATTCTTTTATATTTTTTCTTAAAAATTTTCATTGGTTTCTACTAAAATTTTTATAATCACTAATATGAACATTTCCTATTTGTTATACTCAGATTTTCGCTGCTCTCTGCTCTGTGGCATTCGCCGCTGAGGAAAAGGCAGTTGAGAAGAGGACAGCAGCTGCTGGCCTTGGTGAGAAAATATTATTTATATAAAATGTACTCTTTAGTTTGTATTTTAATGGAAAAAAAAATTAATTTTAATATAATGTTCCTTCAGTATATTATTTCCACGACTAAATGAAACTGTTAATACATATATA
>NW_027106140.1:274809-276708 GCF_000696795.3 Halyomorpha halys | reverse complement strand
ATTCTGTATGTTATTTTTATAGTATAAAAATATATTTATTCTGACCCCTGACTAATTCATTTTGTCATTAGGTTGGACAGAATTGTTACTCATTATTAAATAATCTCCATTCTATTCTGTTTCATTCTTTATAATAATATACGCTATTGAGATAATGTAAACAGTTGGCCTACTCGATACTCTTTTAGGTTATGCCGGAGGATACGGAGGTTATGCTGGAGCATACCCAGGCTACGCTGGAGCCTACCCAAGCTATGGTGCTGGAGCATACCCAGGATACGCTGCTGGAGCCTACAAGGGCTATGGTGGATATGGCGCTGCTGGTTACGGAGGATACGGTGCTTACCCAGGATATGCTGGCCAATCAGGCTATGCTGGCTACGGTGCTTCTGGTTACCCTGGATATTCTGCTTACTCTGGTTACGGTTCTACCGGTTACCCTGGATATTCCGCCTACTCTGGCTACGGTTCCACTGCTTACCCAGGCTATGCTGGACACGCTGCTGGATACGGTGCCTACCCAGGATATGCCGGCTACAGCGGAGCAGGATACTCTGGTTATGGCAGCCACGCCTACAAGGGATGGTAAAGGAGCCTGGCAAATGTTACCAACTGAGCAACATAAATCTTTTCGAATATCCGGTCATGACATCTCCTCGAAATTACCCGTTTTGTGATATTTTCATAATAAAATGTTTTTCATAAACATAAGTTGTAATTTATTCATATATACCCTGACATCTATAATAGTTCATCAGAATAATTACTAATCCTAACTTTAACTTGTATATAATCCCACTGCGAGGTAGTGATAATTTTTAATAATATTAGATATTTTAAGTGTAATCCAGATTCATTTTGTGCCATAATTCATTTGTAATTAACCCATAATTTTTGTAGTTGTATTTATATTTGTATTTAACCGCCTATTGAATTTATAACATGAAATATTTACATTACATTTATTCAGTAAACTATTTATAAATATAGCATTGATTTTTAATGTTAGTAGTATATAATATTTTTAAACAGAGTTATTTAGGGTTTATTAAACAAGTTATTTCATTAATAATGTTTAGTATATGAATGGGTATTATCGATGTGAACCAGAATTCTCAAATAGTTTACAATTTTTTTTTGTCCTTTATATCCTTTATCTTTTATACTCATTTTTTCTCTCTTTTTTTTTTCATCTCCCTGAATTGACTGTTTTCACCTACTAGTTATTCATTGTTTCTGTTGTGATAACTTTTTGGGAATTTTTTTTGTACTTTTTTTCCATACTATAAAATCTATATATAGTCAAATATTTTTCAAATGGTATATGCGGGATTAGGAAATCAGTGGGACAGTTTTGGTCTTGCCAAGAATTAAATTTTTGTATATTTAACAGATAATATATGTTTAGCAACATATTCAAATTCAATTCAATTAATATATTTATGTATAAATATGCATACATAGTTTATAAAAAAAAAAGAAGTACTTTCTTGCATGAAATGTTCTACAATTCCCCTTGTAACATTTATATTTCACCATCAATTTTAATTTCATATTTAACTAAAAAACACTTTTAGCAGATAACATCTATCATATATAGAACCCATGTGAATAGACTACGTTAGGAACTAAAATGATTTAATTAATAATAATACATCTCTTTATAATCATAAACAAAAGATATCTGTGAATAATTAAAAAAAACTGCAACATGAATATGGAGAAATCATTCTGTTACTAATTCATTCATTTTTAATCTTTTATTCATCAACTCTTTTTCAATTATTGCATGTATTTTCTTATGCAGCAGCAACGGTTTTGCTAAAGTAGTAATATACAAATAACAAAAAAAAAATAACAGAACAAAAAATATCAAATACAAATTTTCAAACTTTTATA
>NW_027106140.1:263022-274759 GCF_000696795.3 Halyomorpha halys | reverse complement strand
TATATATATCAATAGTTTTCTATTTAAGAATGTCAAGAGATTATTCCGGATGTGATATTTATAATAAATAAAAAATATTCTTTTTTAAGAGATGGACGTGATAGTTTAATAATTAATTATTATTTTGTACAGAGTTTCCACTCGAATTTCACACACCAACATAATTTTCTTTTATATTTAGAATGATGCTGCACAAATATGCTAGATTTTTTTTCTATTTTCATTCATTATTTACCCTATTATGTTGGGCCGTATCATTTATTTATTATCATATTATTTGTTCCTATTACAATATTGTATTTAATATTTTCTTCGTTTAAAAAAAAAATCCTTACGAGATAGGAGCAAATAATTTAAAGAAGAAAAAATTAAACTGGTATTCCACTTAATGCAAAATTGATAAGTGTATTAGAAAGATCTTTTTAATAAAATACAAAAACTAAGTTTGCATATTTTTGTAAGAATTCACAATGCTATGAGGCTTGTTGATTGTTTATTTGAATTTATGATAGTTAGGAACATTTTTTTTATACAACGTATGAATTATTTTAAAATGAATATAATTTAATTAATTAATTATTATTTTTTTTAAATAGACGTATAACAATAAATTAATGAAATAGTTTTATTTAATTGCAAACTCGCTTATTTATTTTAATAATAGTCGTGTTTTATTACAGACATAAGTATTGTTGTGTGGAAAAGTATTATACTTAATTTATACGTATATTCAGGTCTGGTTTATTTCATTGAATTTTACTAATATCTGGGTAGAAAATCGGTATTTTCTAACAGTAAAGATAGTTTCACATACCTTTCTTTTTTTTTTAAATATAAAATGGGTAGGGGTGTTAGAACGAGGATAGAGTTGGTGGTTGAAGGATATTGATCGCACAAAAAAAAAATAAAGAAAGAAAAAGGGTTCTTTGATAATATGATAATCGTGAAATTATCAGGGCAATTTAAAATAATTAATATTGCTTTAATTTATCATAGCAAGTATTTAAGCATTATATTGTAAATTTAACAGAAATATTAGCTTAAATTGAAGTAGGTTTTTTATATGTTAATAATTATTGCACAATATTTTCTATAACAATAACCCACAAATACGCGGCAAAATGACGGCTTACATTAACTTTTAGTTAAAATAAAAATCATAATATCGAGTTTATTTAAGTTAAAAAATTAAACTGATTATGATTTAAAAGTTACTTTGACTTAAAATCTAACAACATAAAATTCAAATATTTGATGAAGCCAATTATCATTCACCTCTTTTTAATTATCACTGATGGTCTCAAGGGTTTTGAAATATATAATTATGGTATTTATTCACGCTACTAATGATGATATAACAATAAAATAAAAACTATTAAAATAATTATTACATAGCTGTGTAACTTAATTGCAAAAATAAATAAACTGTACTCTAGTAATTAACTTAATGCTCAATAATTGGCTGAAAATAATATTTCATTTTTACTATTTTTTTTTTAAATAATAGGCGAAGAAATAATCTTTTTAACATTTCACATCTATCAACTGAGTATGATAATTCATTTTCTTGTCAATGGGTGCTACTGACCTTAACATCAGATAAACTTCCAGAATCTCAATTTGACTAATCGCTCCTTATTAAAATAATTAAGATTTTATTTTTAGCCCTTTGTGCTAATTGGTAGAAGATATATTTTCCCCTCAGAGAGCCGACAGGCCTTGCCAGGTGGCTAGTGCGTCCTTCAGTAACCAAAAGCCACGTCACCATCAGCCCACCGCAGGTTCACGTCTTCCTGACCAATTACTGCAGAGATTGAAAAGACAATCTCCTTACAAAATGCCATGGACATTCCGAAACGTTGGCCGAGATAGCCAGTAATGTTTCTGGAGAGTCTTGTATTATATTTTATGGTCAAATAATTATCTATCAAATTTTATAATTAAAAAATAAATTATTTATTTACCTAGTTTGGTACAGTATGTGCTCAAATAAATGAGTAAGTAAAGACAAGGAAGACTTATAAAAAACTGGGCTAAACAATAGATTAGCATGTAATGGTATGGTCTATTTTAGGAATTAGACTTTATGAGAGAACTTAGGAAACAGAATAAATTAAATTTTGCTCGAAGAAACATTGGTGATAAAAATGTTTGCCAAATATTTTAAGTATATTAGTTATTTAATTTTTTTAAAAAGATACTGACAAAATATACATAATATAGACTATAGTTATATAAGCAAAACGTAAATGTAAAATAATACCCCTCTATTTTGATAATTTTTATTAAAATAAATTTATATAGCTAGCAAAAAAACAGAACAAAAAAAATGAAAGAATAAATAACATCACCTGAGAATGAATACGAAATGAATACGAAACTGTTGAATAAAAAAGACACCCATATAAATTAATATTTAATAACCCCCATAAACTAAGGAACACCCATATAAACTAGGGTAAATTTTAAACTATGTTCGGGCAAACAGGACATACAATCAAATTTGAAGCAACAAAAATCATACACCGCAAGCCAAACGACTTCAAAAAAATTTAAATAGAAATCCTTGCTGGAAAATATAAGAATTGGTCTATTTTTTCAAGGGAATAGAAAAAATCAAAATTCTTTTGCATTTCATTAACATATAAGTCATAATCAACAACACAGATAATAAATACATAAAATACAAAATAGAAATTAACAGACTGACTTCCTGCTAGGAAGAAAAATTAGAGCCTGGAAAAGACATATATCCAAGACTTACTTTTCCACATTTCATTTTTGCCCAGTATTATTGCAAAATGTTTTAGTTCTGTCTGGTTGTAGCGATTAATTACTAAACAATTGTAAGTAATATTCCAACTTATTAACCTTCATTTGTACATTTCAGGACTGTTTTCACAATATAACTTTTTATTGTTTGATAAAACATAGATTATATTATACATTATCATGTTCAAAAAAGATAAATTATCGAGAACTATTTTTTTCTCTTAAAAAAAGTCACTCCAAAAAGATCTATAATTATAGAACATATGTACATGAATGTTTTAAAAACATATTAGAGAGTATTAAGATTTATAAGTTGTTATAAATAACAATTGCGAATTTATATTGATGACAAAATAAAGCTACAGCACTCATTTAATACTTTTTAAAAATAAATTTAAGGATCTTAATATAAAGTATTACGTAAACCTCCAATTAAATTTATTTTTCTCGTTTATTTCTATTTATTTTTTTTAAGGAAAGCTTTCTTTAAATATTTTCCCTTATAGGTTCCCATCTATATCATTTATTATTTTTCCCTGTATATACTGGGTGTATGACTACAACAAAAGGTTTATTTATTGCCTTATGATGAGATATTAAGATGGAGAATGCTAAGCAGCAGTGGAAACCATTTTCCGTCGGAAACATAACAGTTACTGTTTCCTGTACAGTCTATCGGCTGTATCGATGTAAATTATCCTGTCTGCATTGCATTGCTGTCAGTCTGAATCGTGTACATGAACCTAGCAATGGTCTGATTGAACAGACTGGGCTCATGTACCTCACCTTGTACCACCCTCTTCGTATTCCACAAGAGACAAACCCCCCTCTTGTCCACCCAGGGTTTATGACATAGCGAATTAAAGCAAAATTACTGCAAAATAATGGTTCAATTAATAAAGAGGTGTGGTTTATTAAATACTAAAATGGAAGGGATCCAGCTGGATTTTTATCAAACTATAACATAAAAAAATAATTGCTTGTTGTCACTACCACTATTGTACATCAACAAAACCAAATCAAAAAATAATATACTGTCTTTACTAAGGTATAAATTTGTAAAATTTTACTTGGTCACTTGATGACCACAAAACAGCTGAGATGGGGTCTCTGGTGAAGTTTACGCTGTCAGTAAGACCAGCCTGTACCGTCTAATCTTCTTTTCGAATTTCTTTGTATTATTATCAAAGTTTTCAATTAATTGTATACTATTATTTAATAAGTTTTAATTGTACTTTTTATTGGTTAAACACAAATCAATTGTTTTAATATTTCAATTTATCATTTAAAGAGAGAAAACAGGATGTGCAATTACTTTTTCCCCTGCTGTACATGTTTATTATTTATACTTATTCATTACAACGAGAATAAGAAGAACAGAATATTCTACAACATACTTAAATCATTCGTAGGATACGTTTTATATATTCCACTATTTCCACTAGAAAATATTGGTAGCTCTCTTAGGTTAGATAGGAACAGATTTCTCACTTTATGAATGAACGATAATAAAGTATTAATATAAATATGCAAATTGGAAATGTACGATAAAATATAGTCATAAGTATTTTAAAAGTAAAATAATTCGTATATATAAACAAAATTAGACAAATAAATAAAAAGATTTGAAACACTACAAACAAGTAGATGATTAATGCAAGAATTAAAGAAAAAGAGTATGAGTTACTTTCCTTTTTTTTCTTTAATTATTTGAATTTTGAATAAAAATATTCAGTGATGTCTGCCTCACATAATCCTCCCACACCTGGCAATCTGTGGATGTAACGATAGAACCGATAATAAAACATTTATGTCGTAATACGGATACAAGATTTGGTTTTGAGTTTATTTTGCTTAGGGTAAAATAATAACAGAGTAGACCAGTAATGATACGTTCTAGCTATTTGTATATTTTCTAATTAACTATCTAATATTAGATATGATTTTAGTCACTAATTATGCAAGGATAATTATACCATTTCCTACTGCACTATGCCATGCTTGGTTGATGATGGGAATACACTCTCGAAGAACTGTGAACATATGCACGTTTCTTTATATTATAGCTTTGTTTGCTCATCAATGTTCACTGGAAATACGTAATTTTTTTTTTCAATTAACATAAGACTGCAATTAATTTCGTACGTGAATAAAAATTATACTGAATATTACCTTTCAGGAAAATGATTACGTGTTATGGTATTCGAGATTATTTTTATATTCTCTATTATTTTTTTTTATTTTAGAAGAAGACTGAAAAGGACAAACTTATAAAAGCATCAAAATGGCACAGATCTTTTTTAGACGCACTAGAAAAGGATAAAGATAAATTTTGAAGGTCAATTAGTAAGTAGAGCTTATTCTATTTATTATTTATGTATTTTTACTTTTTATTTTATTAATTAATTTGATTTGAATTTTATTCTAGGACAATTAAATATGTATTTCTATATGGTTTTCATATAGTTCTAACACATATATTTATGGAGTGATAATTAATTATAAATAATTTTTTTAATAAATGCTTCACCTATTAGTGTTCTTTTATATAACTTATGTGTTTTCGGAGCAGAATACAAAAAAAAAAAGGAAAAAGGGGGTAGAATAACACGCACGCTTACTGGAAATGTACTACTTTATTTTCTCCATAATTCCACTTATAAGCATTCTCTCTGTTTATTATTATGGGGAGTTAGGATTAAGACTAAATATTGACCTTGCCCTGCCCTTACTCCCCCCTAATAGTTTATGAACATGTCTCATTAACTCAAAAGAAAGAAAAGAAGAGGGAAAAAAAAGGAACACTGCCATGCACACAAAAAAAAATGTAAAAATTAAAATATACATTTTCTATTTAAAACATAAATTCAATGTCAAATTAAAACACACTGCACTACCCTGAAAAATAAAATAATAATAATAATAATAATAAATACATCTTATTTCATCTTCACTAACCATATTTGTTAATTGAGATAATTATATACAACAGTCCTATTTACTCTATGAACTAATATCACAAAAAAAATTACAATAAATGTTAAGAAAGGAAGATAAAAAGAAAGAAGAAAAAAAAACTGTTACATTCATATAGAAGAGAAAGCTCCAGATTTATTTATCCTCCAACATGGGAAATTTAAGTTGTTCGATATGAACAGTTCTTCGTTTTTTTCGGATCTTTAATGTTCTTTATCGTGACTAAATTGTGCTCCCTCATTGTTGTCATCCTAAATGGACCCTCGTATCTCTAGGGTTTTTTTACCCCTGTTAGAACTCACCCTACGATAGACGATCGTTCCAATCCCGATCTTGCCCACAATGTCTCGAACACCTGCGTTTTATCACGCCACGCGCCTTATTTGGCCTTTTCCTTTTCTATTCTCTCACTTGCTCCACGTTTTCCTTAGCGCCACCCCACTAGCGATAATCTCTTCCCTCCCCCCCCCCCGTCGATCGCCGTGGTTCGGTAATCGTGCTTGCGTCCTCGGAGGCCAAACAGAATTTCGAAGGGGGAAAAGTCCATAATCGTATACTCCGTCCATTCTCTAAAGCTAATTATATACTTATTTATTATTACCATCACTAGGGGTTAGCAATAATTGGTAAAATTTTATATTATCTCCCGAAAATTTCTACAGAAACTGCAGAAGAAATTTGCTGTCGATCATTTTTTTAATTTGTAATGTTAGTCAATTCCTCCATTTTTACCCATGATTCGCAGATATTTCTCTTACGTATTGTAATGTGTGAGACCCCGTCCCGTTTCCCACATATTGAAAGAAGAGTCCTTCAGACCTAGCCCCGAACAAATTTCTACATATCAGTGATTACATTAAATTTTCACTAACTAAATGGTTACTCCTTTTATATTAATTTCGCGATTTGCTTAAACGAAAGAATTTTTTGTGAGAACTGACGGTCAGGTCTTCTAAATAAAATATTAATAAATAATACCCATTAGCAGCATTAGAGTACAAATATGTTCTGTCAATTAACATAGCGGATAAAAATAAAATTGAATGGTTTTATGGCAATGTAAATTGAAACCATAGAACTGGATAGATCAAGTGATTAATCATCAGACCTAAGTAGTCTATAAACTGTCCAATTTTGTTATTTTAGCTCAGCTCATACTAGAGAAGCCTTTGCTCGCCAATTGCTTTAGCAATATTAGCCCTTTGGTGCGGATCCCTTTGACATGAGATTGCCATCAGATGGTGTGAACCCGCTCTCCGTTGTTGTGATTCTTATCTTACCTTTAAAACAGACAGAAACACTAGTGAGACAATGTAATAGAAGGTAATACTATCCGGCCAGCTGGCTCAGCTAAACTTCGATGTAGACATTCTTTGCAACATTTATTTAAAACGAGAATAGGATTCAACAATTAAAATATTAGTTAAATCAAGTAACATCAACAAAAGTGGCTAAAATTGAAAAATGCCCTAAAACAATGTTTTTATTTTTTATTTTCACTTATCAATTCTAAACCTTTTTTTTGAGGGAGGAATATAATGGAGGTGGTACGTTTCCAGGGCGAGTGACGCTAGAAGGCGGGATCTATTCCTTTCATAGACGTGGCATACGGTACCCCATACTTGACTGATATTGGTTTTTTGTATTACTATTAGCAATCAGTAATATTTTTGTTCTAAAAAATAACGTTTATTGGTTTTACTTCATTTTTTTAATAAAAAAACTTTCTCCATTATATCAGAAATGATTACTTATTTGGATCAAACTTATATTTTAATGTTTCACTTAAATTAAATTAATTTTTATTAGCTGTTTCTAGAAACAATTATTAAAATAATTACCAAGTTAAATCAGTTTTATATTCACCCCTTACTTTTTAGAACAGTAAATATATTTTGGGATCCCTAATATTTACAGTGGAATGAGTATAATATTACAGATCAGGATGAAACATGAAGAATGTTTCTTAATGTCAAATGAACGGATAAATGGATTTTCATTAAATACATACCAAATTAATAGAAATAACTATCACTACAACTTCTATCCTCTTTACATTTGCGGTTAAATGAACGGTTTTACAGGCAATTGCATTAATGTGCAATATTCTAATTAGCTTCAATGTTAAGTTGCCTTCAAGGGGCTTGGCCTAATCCACGCCCCTTAGCGACACTTTTGCTAATGATGCAGCGTTAAGGTGAAGTTTGACCAACAAACAAAGAAAGCTTGGTCATGATTTCATGTAAAGCTATGAAAGCTGACTATATCTTAATTTTATAAACATACAGGAAAATTCGAAAATCTTCTCCACACTTGTTGATTTACCATTAAATATCTGTAAATAAATCTTTGTCTTAATGTGACAACATTTATAACACTTAAGGGAATATCCTGACAAATTAATGACTTTTGGCAACAGTTTTTATCAAAAATACTGTTCAAATTTTAAATATTGAGCTAGTAAGAGAAATTATAGACAGAAATCGTAAGTTGCATAACCCCTTATTTAGAGCTCTTGAACGTATTTTTTTAAAAACATTAAATTCTGATTTAAATTAAGTTTATTTAAGTATAAAAATTGTTTATTTTGATATAAGAGCAAACTAGTTCTAAAACAAAATTACAACCAACCATAAATATAAAATAATAGTAAACATAAAATAATATTTTGATACGGACAAAGTGATAAAAAGAATAATGATCCAGATATATCATATTATAAGAACATAACACTAACAAAAATGCTCAATCTGAAGAAATCTCTTTTGCACAACTGGTGCAAGTGAACACTGTATGACTGGGACAAATCGGTCTTTTACACTGTTGGCATTTCTTTTTTGTTTAGAATACCTGAATACAACACGGAAATTTACTAAACATAGTATTCATACGACGTAGGGATGAAGTGAAAACATGAAAAGAAAAATTTTGTTATATATAAAGACCACCCTAACATACACTTATAGTATCGAAATTCAATTCATAGTAAATAATACGTACTTAATGAAGTTCTAGGTCTTCAAATTTACGTTACCCTAGTTCTACTAATTTTTACCCTCGAGAAAAAAAACATTTTTATGGATTAAATTCACTTGGCGCACATGAGAAAATCCTCACAACTTGAATATTTTCATAGCAGCCACATTCGCTAGTGAGATAATGTCTCATGATAAGGGAATATTGTCAGGGAAAGAGGGCTGGACGCTTACCCAGAGTTGCTAGTTGCTAGTGTAGAGGGCGAGGTATACAAGGAAGAGACTGTGAACTACAGATTCCAATGAAATGGGAGATTCCAGATCCGAAAAAAATTAACGTGAGAAAAATTCTCACGCAGCGACCAATGACGAGTTAATAGTTATAATATTTTAATAAACTAATTTTAAAAGTGAATAGTTCAGGAGCTGTGATTGACGGTTTGAAGATCTCCTGAAATTGGTTCTTGTACGCTGTGTTATAAAATATTGTATAGACAAAAGTCCTCGGAATCCATGATAAATCCTAACCTATAACCTTTAGACTGGGAACCCATTCCTGCCTTGCAGTCTCTAAACTCCGCATTTGTTCCGCCGACAAACAATGCACATCAACTGGGAGTAGTAGAGGAAGGATTGTACGAATCAATCAGATGTAGCAGACGCTTACTTTAACACCGAGTCCCCCCCTCCTGAACTGAATTCTCTATTGTATTTTTTAACAAGTTTACCCTAATTCTCATGAAATTTTCATCGGGATCTGAAAACTTTTTTTTTTTAAACAGAATTTATTTTCGTATATTAACGGCGGAAACCTTTTTGTAAATGTATCCCATCGTAATTTAGATTGCTTGTTTTGTCCTGGCTGTCCTATACCCAGGAAATAATTTCATAATATGGTTTCTAAAAGTAAGTTAAATAATTCGGATTATTTACAGATTTTATATGGATATAATTGGTCTTACTTCCTTATTTCCTTATATGATTCCTTGTTTGATCGAGTCAAATGATTTATTAAAATGTAATATATATTATTCAATATTGGCAGAATTTCACAATTAATTGGCCGACAGGCTAACCAGTGACCTGTTATTGGGTATGAAGGTGAAACCGAAACCTTGTTCTTGTGGTTGATAAGTGCTATTCATTGCAGCAATTCTGTCTTAATGGTAATATATCTCTGGTCTACGAGAGGCTTATAAACCTGCAATTATATAAATAATCTTTAACCTCTAGTGCATAATAACTTTCTTGGCGTAACTTTCTTCAACATAAAACATCTGTAGCCCTATTAGACGAAATTTGGTACTCAGGCCTGAGTGAAAATACTACTCGAACTTTCGCCAAAACCATCCTTTTTAGCAATCATGTTGTGGAAAGTGGTGAGCATAATTTTTTTTTGTAGCATCTGGATGAAATTTGTGAGCTTAGTAGCCACGGAGCAAAGTGCGTGGGTACTAACTCTAAGGACTCGAGTTCGAATCCGGCTGGGCAGAAACTTTTTTTCAGTGTTTTTTCAGGCTACAGTGTAAGCCGTGAGCCAACTCCTGTGGGTTCTGGGGTCCACCTAGCCTCTTAAATTGAGTACCCTTAGTTGGGTAAAAATCTGGCGGTTGAGCGTGATTCTTACCAAATCACCTCCTTGCACAATCATTGGTATAGTAACAATACTTCTTTACAAAGTACCGAACCTCTGACCCGTCATGGGTTGTAGCGGTACAGATTTAATTAATTTTAAATGATGAAATTTAATATAAATATTTTTTTACTACGCAAGTAAAAAGGCTTTCAGAGCAAATACTGATTTCTTACTTCTCCTTTTACCAGATTTTTTACCAATTAACTTTCATAGTACTGGAAAGGTTTTGGATATTTCTAAAAAAGGAAGACAGAACAAGTGAAAAACGCCACTTATTTTTTTTAATATAATTTTTAAAATTCTTAATATTTATTTGAAAGTAATTATTGAAAAATGATATAAGTTGGCGTTTCTCATTTTAAGTAGTGATTATTATAAATAAAAATATGTTAATATTATTGATATAAATCTAACATTACACGTAAATGTTAATAAGATTTATCTGCTTGCATTATAATAATTTACATAGATAGCCCGTATGTAGATCGGCTGGGCAGTAGACAGTTCGTCCGAAACTTCCAAAACATAGAAATATTAATATTTCTAAAAATTTTAATATATATTTAAAGAATACAGAAGTGCTGCTATAAATGCAGGGCATAGTTGTGGCATATATAATTTCTATGAAAGTAGTGACTGCTACCCTTGACTGAGTAGCAGTTGGCAGACTGTCGAGACTATCTTGACCTAATGTTGCAGTGGTATATCACGGTTACCGTCTTCACATTTGCTTTACTGTCTGTCTTCAAAGGTGAAACTATTTCACTTCAGCCTTCAAATTAGATGTCATATTTGTAATTTTGCAAGCTCGATCATATGATAAAATATTAAAAACATTGGTCCATTATTAACAGTTGTTGTTGTTGGGTTTTAGTGTACAGATGCTCATCAATGCTTTTTTATTTTCCTAAACGTTTTGTTTTATATTTAAAAATTTTTATTATTACTATTTATGTATTTCCTTTAAATTTTGTTTATTTATTTTAATCCTAAGATTCTGAACTCTTCCAATTTGAGATAGTTAATTATTTTAATGTATTTAGATTTAGGGTTGAAATCATGTTTAACAGGTTATTCCTTCGTGAAAAAATTAAAAACGATTTTTTTTCTGACATCATTGAGGGCCACTGATAGATCTAATCCCACCGCTATTCAATTCATTATTAAAGCTCTACAAGTAGCTGTAAATATAAATCCAAGTAAACTGCTTAGATAATTCAACCTCAACTTACTTTATTATCATGAACATTTTATTCAATCAATTATTGTTAACATATACTATCATTATTAAATAACTAGCTTAGAGTTTCAATTGGAGTTAATTATCCCTCTCTCTCTCTCTCTCTCTCTCTCTCTCTCTCTCTCTCTCTCTCTCTCT
>NW_027106140.1:246717-262902 GCF_000696795.3 Halyomorpha halys | reverse complement strand
CTCTCTCTCTCTCTCTCTCTCTCTCTCTCTCTCTCTTTCTTTTAAATTGTCATTGAATACAAAATAATTATTAGACTTTTATTAACAAATTTACTGAATTCCTCAAAAAAAATAAAAATAAAAACTTAGGACAACAATTTATATACTTGTAAAAAACAAATATGAAGTAGAAATCGTGATTGAAACCAATCGTAAAATCAAACCACCACATTTATATCAAGTATTTATGATTATGTTCAAAGATACTTCACCAAAAAAAAAAAAAAAATAATCAGTACTTTCTAAGTAATAAGTCGTAAAGATTCTTGAAAAAACAACCGACATATCTAGGAATTCTTCCACTTCACTGTCATGCGATCATTGCGAAGTGGTTTTCTTTTAATCACCCGACGTCCAATAATTTTCCAGCTATTGCAGCTCTAAACGAATGATCATTTACTACGCGCAGAACAGTTGCGATGTATAATATCAGTTTTCTTATAGATCATAATAACAGGAGTCGAGTATCAGACGTTACAACATCTGCTTTGATTTCTCTTAGGAATGAGTCAGGTGATTTTCTAATCAACAAAGGTTCCAGAGCGTTTTAGGTGGGTGGAGTCTGGAAACCCAGCATTTGTCGAGATAACTATAATTAGTCAAGCGATTAGGGCTAATTTATGTTCACATTCCATATCTTCCGTTCAGCATTGTAATTCAAACACTGAATTGTTACTTTGCAGAATTTAGTTGGAATGATAGGCAGTACTTTGAACAATAAACAAAGAAAATCAAATTTAAAAAGAAATTTAATGTTTTAATTGTATATTTAAAAAAATGGATTTCGATGAATGATGAAAACACGTTTGAATTCAATCAGATTTTAAAACTAGTTTTTTTTTTTTTAATTATGTTTTATTTTTTCTTTATTGGAATTTACAACTGTACATTATTATACATTTAGTAAAATTGATGTAAGATGTAATACGATTAATAGTCGCTAAGCCATAGAAAATCTCCCTTTTAGAGACGGTATTTAACCTTACCAGTATTATGTATTTGTATGATAAAATATGGAGTATGGCAAGCATATAAATATCGAGTTTTTTTTTAATTCAATAATTTTTTTAACCGAGTAAGGATTGACTAACGCACAATCTTTTGAAAAATCGACAATAAAAATATAAATTAGAAATTTAACATTGGTTAGGGTCCTAAGGGAGTTTTGACTTCTTAAGAGGTTGAGTGTCATTTTAATATATTTTGATGCATATTCCTCTTATTAATTACTTATGAACTAAGACAAAGGGTTTTATACTACAAAAATTGTTTTTATTACCATTTCTTTTTAATTTTTTTTTTTTGCTGATATCAAAAAGAAAATATGTAAGTAAGTAAATATTTCTTTATTTTAAAATTGTCTCAATTAAACCAAAACTGTTGACTAAAAAAAAAATGCTATTTGTCGGATATCTTATGAAAGGTCCTTGTTGTAAAATTTGTAATAATTTCAAAAATTTAATTAATTCGGTTTCAAATGCGTTGTGGTTAAAATTCAAATTTGGAGCCATGTAGCTAGCACATTTAAAATATAATAGAACATTAAAATTAACTTCAATGTCCATCAACTTTAAAGTTAGTTTACATGAGTGATATTAAATTGTTCCTACACCTTCATGATTTAGAGAGTACAAACCTTCTGAAAATAAATAATAATTTTTTTTTTTAATTTTAGACTGCTGAAATGCTGGATATTAATTTCTTTAGACTATTCTAGTTAATAATAATAAAAAAAAAGTTAAATGTACGTTTAAAGTTTTTCGTTGATCTTTCATGATACAAAATACAATCTTTTGTAGTAGAAGATGTTACAAATATATGTATTACGTTGGTTTGTACGAAAAGTAATAATGCTGTATAAGATCGTAGTGTGAAATCAAATTAAAATATTCTTAATACTTATCTTATAACATGTTACAACTTCACGTTTGCGAGAAAATTTTTATTTTATTTTTTTTTTTTTATAATAAGACAAAATACTACAAAATATTAATTTAGTTCATTCCAGTTAAGAATAAAAAAAAAATATATGAAATGTACCTTGAAGGTTTGTTGTCGAACTGTGTTGATACAAAATACGATTTTCTGTTGTAGAGCCCAGAAAGTCAAAATCAAATTCCGATGCTTCACTAAAAAAAAAAAAAATAAAATAAATAAATAACAAAAAAAAAATTTCTACATCATAACTGAAGGTGCTAAGATTGAAAGATAATAATTCGGAATAACTTCTTAATGTGAAATTAAGTTAAGTATTTTCCAATATTTATTTTAAAATACGTTACAACTGTTTTAAATTTGTTTATGCTAAGATAAGAAAACGCCGTGATGGAAGCTAATTCAGTACTGTTTGTTCGTTGCACATTCCCTTAACCTGCAACGCCATCTTGCGGTGAAACGGAAAAGTTGTCTACCAGATTTCGTTAATTCCAATTAATATTCCAATATTAGAGACTTTATATTATTAAAAATTCCTTAGACTTGCAATCTGTAAAACCACAATGTCTATAACAGATGATTTCATGACTAACATGGGTATCCCAATATACTCGTAAAAGATATGGAAACAACACTTATACCAAGCTAATAAACATATAAACTCTATACTATAAACTCAGTAGAGTTTATGTTATGTGTATAGTAATACACATAACATAACAATTCTAAAGAGATCTTTAAGTAGGGGTCCTACTCACCCACATATTCATTAAATCACAAATTCATCAAACTCGCTGTTTGTCAATAGGATGTGAAATATATATTTTTTAATTTTTTCTTATGGTTAAGAATAAAATTCCGACTAAATATAATATTCCTTCGGCTCAGTTTAATTATAGTTATAACTTTTCCCTATTATACTTCGATCATTTTCGTTGTGCTTGCCTTAAATCATAAAAAAATATTTACCACTTAATGATCGGCCGCACTTAATATAAGAAATACCTGCTAGATGAAATTTATTCCTATTCTTCCTTTTGAAGATTATTCCGTCAATATTTTGTCATGTGAAAATGTTTCAACATGTGCCAACTTCGTCCGAGGTTTTTTTCTTTATTACCAGATTGGCCTGGTTGGCCTTACATGGTTATTGTCAGAGTTGGGCAAAAAGTGATTACAATTACTTTCTAATTACTGTAATTTATAATAGCAAAAGTACAATTATAATTACAAGCTAAACCAAAGTAATTACAATTACAGCTACAATTAAATGTAATTTTTTTCTCTGGAATTCCAAGTAATTTAAATGATTGTAATTGTAATGACATATACTTGACATTAAAATGAAAAAAAAAAAACTGTTTTGCAATGGCTCCAAAATACGATAATGATATACAGTTTAATATTGAGCGCTAGCCTATAAATTTATTAGCCTATTACGTTTTATTAATATGTCTTCGAAAATGCTGAAAAAATATATAAAATTTATTTTTATTTACAGTGTACCTATTTATTTAAACTATTTGGGTTTCTGCTAAGAAATATATTCAAATATTTAATTTACATATAAGTAAAATTTTAATTGCAATTACTAAGGGTTAAGAAGTAATTGTAAATGTGATTGCGATTTCTTAGTATCAAGAAGTAATTGTAAATGAGAATCACAATTGCAATTACAGTAATTTTATATGAGAGATAGCAATTATTTTTCACAATTACATCAATTGTAATTGCGTCTTATAATTATTTCAGTGTAATTGTTTTCAAAACCTCTAATTTTTCATTTTTTAGGTAATTTAACGGTTATGTTAGTGTAATTATAGTGCAGCTAAAACATGTAATTGAATAAGGTGTAACCAAATTACTCGAAATGATTTCCACACAACTCTGGTTATTGTAACAGTTTGTTAGTTATTTTTCAACTGTTGATAATTTGCGGGGTCTAGTCTCGTTAGACATCGCTAACGATTTGCATTGTTATAGCCATGAACTATTTTAATTAAAAGTAATAAAGATTTATAATAAAAAATCCAGAGACAAGTAATCATAAAAACGAAAACAAATACTTCATTTGTGATTAAAATTCGTTTAATAGTAGCGTGTACTCTGGTAAAAATAACCTCCTAGTACTTGTTACAATACTCTGGCGCCACTTTGGAGAAACATTCACAACTTTTTTTTTTTATATTTATTAATTGTATAATTATTACCACAGTTTAAAAAATCAGATTCCGATTTTTTTCTTTATGTTTACATTCATATCGTTTTTAGATAGGGATGAACGGGTTTAATTTTCGAGTTACAGTTTTGAGTTTAAGATCTCCTTAGTCCGAAAAACGCTTTTTCAGCCATCTTTATGCCTTTTTGACTATCTCACCAGCAATTAATTTTTATTTCACGTTGTAGGATTCCAAACGCAATACAATTGCACTTAATTGGACACCCTGTATATGATTGCCAAAAAGTGGTTTTTCTAAGGGTGATAACATTATTCGGTGTTCGGCTCTAACAATTTTGATGAATCTGGAAATAGAAATTCTGGAAGAAAATGAAAAGTAAATATAAATTTTATTTGCTATTCGTCCAAATTACTAGCCATATTTCACAATACATAAGTTTATCGTAACTGCACAAATATTGCAAGTAATAAAAAATACATGATTCCTACGGAACCCGAACTACGAGTTATCTCGTCGCAAGCGTAAAGTAAAAGTCAAATCATAATCTTATCAATATTTATGAAAACAAAGAACAAAATTTGTGTACAGGTATTTTGAACCGAAGGGGTTAGGAAAGTCGTTTAAGTGGGCACACCAGATATTTTTTAAATAGATTCTATTTTGTACGAAAATATTACAATACATAAAATTTAATACAAATATTACACTTGCCTCAAATTAATAATAGTGTTTATTGGATTACAATGGTACAATATATACAAAAAAAAACTTAACTGATGAAACAGAAGGAGTTATAAATAAATTTAAAGAAACATATGAATATTAGAAACAAGCATAAACTAATTAGAAAAGAACAAATTATTTCAAGAAAAAAAATAAGGAAAAATCTATTTTAATTTTAATAATTTATTATGATCATGACATGGTTGCCAGAAGGCCTCATAAGAGGCATTCAAACATTGAAAGCTGTAATTACACTTTGATGATAGGTAACATGATCCTACAGAAAGTCTGTAATAAAGTTTTTGATGGAGTTGGTAACTCATCCCCTGTACATTGAACTTGGCAAGTGTGAACTAGTCGGCTATTGGCCGAGTGATCAAATATTTACTTAAATTAGAACTTCAGGTGGTTAAATTGTGTAGATATTGATGATAAAGATAGCAAAGTAAAATCAATATATGTGTAGAAAGGAAATGTTCTACCAGCATATCATAATTTTGGGCATTAAATTCCATCTGTGTATTTTAATAGAAAAAAAGTTTTATTTTTTATTTGGTCGTGAAAAGTACCCGAAATTACAAAATAATTTGAACATAATTCAAAAGAGAATCCAGTAAAGTGCAGGTGACTATATCACGCGCCTCAATAGGCATTATAAATCTAACTTTTTTGCATTTTAAAGACAGTTTTCTCTCAGTATCCACCATATAAGATCAAGGTCCTGTACATCATCTTTTGTTATGTACGACTGATTACCAGTAGATTAGAGCTTCCTGAGGCCAAGAAAAAAAAATCTTGGTATGCCAAATGTTTCAAATATTAGAGCATTAAAATGTTATAAAAGAGTTTATTTTTGTTTCAAGACAGAACATACCTTGTGCTTATTAAATACAAATTACCAAAAATTCATTCAAAAATCAATTAAATCAGCAATAAAAATATACTGATAATATTTATATATTATATCAATTAATATAAATATAGCCTTTGGTAGATCTTTCCTTATCCGCTCCTCCTCCCTATGGAATTTTATTCCCTCCTTCATTCATAGTTCTAATATCCTTCCAACCTTCAAATCCCGTATCTTCGACCACCCAATTCCGGAAGAATAACAATTGAAAGTTTCAAACAAGGTTTATATATTTTCTGTACTTAATGTTTCAGATTTTCGTTCATCCTTGTAATTATATATACTAGCAGATAGTGTACCTTTCCATTTATTATTTTTAGTTTAATTATATTTGATTTTTATAATTTTTCTTTTCTATATGACAAATGGTTTTACTTTATTTGTTCTATTGTTATTTTGTATATTCTGTTAATTATTGTCGTTCATTTTTATCTTTTCAAATTCATTATTGTATTATATCTTATGACGTTTTATAATTTCATTTTTATATTATATTTCACTCTAAGGCTCTAGAGCCTAATTTAGAAGCCTTTTTATTATTCTAAAGGGATCAATCTCAGAATAAATAAAGAATATTATTATTATTATTATGGGGGATGGGTAGATCAATTACTAGACACTGTGCTACTAAATCCAAGGAATTATTTTATGTTTCACTGCAGCCGTGAGTTTGCCCTGTGGATTCCAGATGGTCCAGTCTCAATGTGATTACCTACATTTTGGTAAACATTTAATGATCAAGCGTGATTCTGACCAAAATCACCTCCTTGTACTGCCGTTAGTCTAGTATCTATCTAAAGTATTGTTTCTACACCTCTAAACCTTTGTGGGCTGTTGCAGCTCATATTTATTTATTTAAAATAAAAATATAGTTTTGCCAAAAACTTTCCAACAGACCCCGCACCTTAAATACCTATATAAAACAACTAAGACCAAGTAGGGCAGTCTATGAAAAAGAAAAAAAGTAAAACTGAAAAGTGACTAAAACTGGAAATCAGTGTGATAATCTCGATGTTTTCGCATAGAAAAAAAATCCTTTTATTACTAAAATACTCTATTTATGCTAATCATTGATTACTATAGATCACGCACTACCAATTTAAAAGTCAGCGACCATCAATATCGCTTAATATCTAACTTAAAGCCTTCTAACGATCTCAAAACATTGGATGAAATATAGAACCAATTTGGTGATTGTAGTGTTTAGAAAATGGTTGTATTTTTAACATCAAACGGTACTTATAATTACCACTTAATACAGTTAATATTTATAATACATTATTTCATTCATAAAAAAAATAGTTACGTTCCTCCGTTGCAACAGTCAAACAAACATAATTCTTCGTTCCTATTATGCTGCTCGTGAATCAGTCTAAAATAGACAATTTTTCTATTCCATGCTTCTGCAATGAATTAAAAAAAAAAAAAAAATCGAACAATTGAAAAATCAAAAACTTTGTGCTAATATGCCTAGTCTTTTATAACCGTAAGATCTTATTCTGAATTCAAAATATTAAGAGGGCTAAACACTATAAACACCACACACAACTAATTACTAATTATAAACACGCAAAATAATTATGAAGGATACAAGAATAATGGGCAGTATTTGTTGTACAATGTTTTCTTCATTTAAGGTGGGATACAATCAACGCAGGAAAGGTATAATTAAACATTCCACGATCCAATTAACTCTTACTGTATATAGTATTAGCTCCATATCCGTAGGCCCATTTTAAGTTGAGGTTAATATCCAAATGGAGGAACAGAAATGCCACTTACGACTTCTTTATTTATCATTTTAATCCTTTGTAAATAAATTCTAGCATTGTTAACTGAAGGACTTAAGTCTTAAGTGTAATAATACGCGTATTCTGAAAATAACTTTCTCTGCCCGTAAGTGCAAACTGCTCAAAAATATAAAATATAAATCCTGCTTGTAAAAAAAAAGAACAATTTCCTTCCTTAAATATATAAAACATTTTCCAATTTGCACAAAATCTCACTACACCAACTGCGTTACTAATACACACAAAAATAAAGAAGAAAGCGAATAAGGAAAGAAAAAATGTCCAAGTTTATTGAGAGGTACTTCAGGAGATTATGGAGTCGTCACAGGGAATCTTCGCTGTTCGAGATGAACAGTTGACCTCTTCTTTGGCTTCTGCATACTTTCTATAGTTATTACATTGTTCTCCCTAGTTATAATCACCCGGAATGGACCCTTTTAGTGCGGGAACTCCTTACCCATAGTGGTCTCTAATTTGTAACAAACGATTGTTACAAATTAATGTCCTCCATTAAGTTTCGAAGGTTCAAATTCTATCTCGACACTCGCCGATGATACTCTCGCTCAAGCTTTGTTATTTTATACTGCTGTATTACTTTGTATTACTAATCTTATATTACTTTGTATTAAGGCGCACATTGTAGCCTTATATAACCTCCAGGACCGTCTTATTCATTCTCCAACTAAAGTAGCAGCGCTTTAGAGCCTCTAGAATGTCTCGCTCAGAACTCGACGGTCAGTTTTTCAGTCAGGTGATCTCCTTTCGTCGCTCTTCGTTAAAACGTTCTGTCTACCTTACCTGTTCTAATTCCCAAGGTCACTTAATTTTGTTTTAATTAGCCGTGTTTCCCATATTAAGATCGGAAGTTCTCCCTACCCTCGATGCATCCTTTAGGGCATGACACGTTTGATCATACAGTGCTGCTCATTTTTGAATGAAGCTTTTTCTATATTTCGAGTGCTCCACCTTTATGAGTCCGTAACCTCTGCCTTTACACACGATCTCCTATTTTTTAGCAACGATAGTTTCCTCTATTTCTACCATGTCAGAAGGTTTATCCCCGATCGAATTCTCTTTCCCCGGTGATCAAGTTCTTTCTTCTCGCTTCTGCGTACTTGAATCCTTCCCAGAAACTGTAAAACGTTCCGCCTGGTTCCCCATTAAGGTAGAGTTTTTCTGGAATTTTAAAATTTGTTTTTAATAAAGTCATTAACAAAAATCATATGAAGATGAAGGTGTAGTCTTGTGTTGGAAATGTTATTTGGAGCGTTGACTATGGCCATGAGGATTTTGGATTAGGTAGGTTTGATGTTGGAAGATTTACTTGTTTCCCAATGTTCAAGTCCGTAGGTTTGGTTAATTGGTCTTAGAATAATCTTGTAAATTAGAAATTTTTTGTCTATTGAGAGATGACAGATACTGCTGAATATTAAATATAGTTGGTTGGATCGTCGGTTAAGTTCTTATCTTTTAAGTTTAGTATGTAGGTTCCAAGTGAGTGGTTACTCTAGGATGAATCCATGATTCCGTACTATGTCGGATCTAGGTAGTGGGGTAAGATTAATAAAGCAGGTGAACAGAAATTGTGACGTAGTGTTAATGTCACATGGGTTATTGATACAAAATCTGATTTAAAATTTATAGCGTTTTCCATTTTTTTTTCGTTTATGTAAATGGATTTTTTTATCTTACATTTTTTATTAAAAATTCAATATTATTCAGATTTATTCAAATTAATAATGTTATGCTTTGACAAGACTTTGGTTTTTATTTTTTTTTTATTATTTATTATTATTTATTTTTTTTATTATTATTGGTTTTTAATTATTTTTAAGTTTATGTATGTTGTTTACTTGTGAAATATGAATTATATATTATTGCAGGTTAGATTTGAGCTGGTATTGCCCGAAAAGCACAGATTAATAAAGAATTTAAGGAATGAAAAATGATTGAATTTTTCTTTGGAATAAGATAGTTGATTTAAGATTTCATATCCATTGAAAAATAATTAACATATATTTTTTGAAACTTTTTTTCTTAGGTTTTAGTAGTAAGTAGTTGTATTTTAACCACAAAGATAGTGAAAGAATCCGATTTTTTTTTTTTAAATCACGCCTTGACACATATCTATGGAATATACAACTATTAATTATTTAATCTTCATAGAGTTGTTATATAAAGTGAGTTACGACTACATTGTATATGAGGTTTTCTAATTCAAAATGTGCGGTTAAAAAAAATCCTATATTTATTTTTTTTTTTTATTAAAATTAAATTAATTAATCTTTCTTATAAGGTATATCTTTTAAATTGACGATTTCCTGTAAGGATGAATTAGAAAAAGAACCTTAGAAAAAAATGTGTTAAGAGCACTTAGATTGCGTGCAGTAAACTAGCCTATAACCTACAAACGGATCTAATTACTGCTAATTGCGATTCCAATCGTTCCTTTCACAACTAAAATGTAGAAACTAGTTATTTCTAATTGTAAGTTAAATATTTGTTAATTCCGAAGTGACTTTTTCACATCGTCTACTTGAGCAATTTCATCAAGATTAAGGAAAAGTAATCCTTATATCAACGCAACTAATATAATATCGCTCCTTCAAAGAGATGCTAATATATTTCAAAAAATTCATCTTCAAGTAATTTGCTATTAAATGGTCTTTACTTAGTATATTTTATTTAATGAAAGAGATCATTATGAATAAATAGGATAGAAATAAATTCCTTGAAATAATTTTTTTTTCGAAAATTAGATACTCCTTTACATTATATTGCATTGCGAAAAAAATGCGTAACTAACGGTCTGAAACCGCTTAGAATTTTGAAAATTAATTTCACGATAATCAGGGAAGGAATCTCTCTCTTGCGAAGCTGCTCAGGATCTCCTTTACCAAACGGTACGGGAACAGCACATTGACGTCGCTATTCTCTGCGAACAATATAAAAATCTGGATGGTAACTCGTGGGTATCCGATGTCAGTAGTAAAGCTGCTATTTGGGCCTGTAATTCCCAAACTATTCAGGAAGTGAATACTACATCGCACTCCGGGTTTGTATGGGGAAAGATCAACGACGTATACGTCTTTAGCTGCTTGGATCGCATTGTCTTAGAGGCTAGTTGCCATAAGCCAGCTATCATAGCGGGTGATTTCAACGCTTGGGCACTGAATGGGGAAGTAGGTTAACAAATCGACCTGGTGAAGTTCTTCTCGAATCCTTCGCACAAATGAGTGATATGTTCCTAATGAACACTGGAACAAACCCGACATTCGCTAGACAAGGAAAGTTATCTATCATCGATTTGACGTTTATGAGTGGTCGCCTGCAACGGATTGCAACTTGGAAGGTTTGTGGATTTTATACAAACAGTGATTGATTGATTACCCCGGATGCGCCTACAAAAAAGAAGAGTTGTCGATGGAGAACCAACGGCTGGAACACGAAGACTTTCGATGGCTTATCATTCATTTTAATGCTCGAGGATGAATGTGAATTGAAAGGGTCAGCTGAGGAAAAGGGGCGTATACTGACCTCTTTTATATCTTGGGCTTGTGATCCAGCTATGACCCGTTCAAAGCCTGGCAAACATCATTTCTCAGTGTACTGATGGACGGATATTATTGACGATCTTCGCCGGTGCGGCAACCAAGCCATAAGACGTTACCAGCGAGCGAGACGTCTACTGGAGTTTTCTGTGCTTCAAGAAAAGTTAAAGAGAACTAGAAGGAACCTTCGACAAGCCATTAAAGAAAGTAAGCGGCGGTGCTGGAGAGAACTCTGTGATGAGGTGGATGCAGACCCATGGGCTATACCTTACAAAATAGCACTCAAGAAACTATGTAAAGGCACGATGTAGGTCCCGACGAGACCAAATGTTGTAGACAGTATTCTCAGAACACAATTCCCTGAACAAGCGAATACTACTGAATGTATAGACACTACATATACAACGGATTTTCCACAAATCACACAGGAAGAGTTAGAGGACATCGCCTCGGACCTACAACATGGCAAGGCACCAGGATTGGACGGAATTCCTAATGTAGCTCTGAAGGTGGCACTCAGGAAACGGCCTGATCTTCTTATCGATCTCTTCAATTCGTGATGGCTCCATTCCGAAACCTTGGAAGAGACAGCGCCTCGTACTTATTTCCAAAGAGTAAGGGAAGACTGGAAGACCCGTCAACCTATCGTCCAATTCGCTTATTGGATACTATGGGTAAGGCATTCGAGAAAATCCTTTCCCCCAGGCTACAAGAGTTCACGGAGGGAGTTAATGGGCTCTCGCGGGCTCAATTCGGATTTCGAAAAGAGCGATCCACGATAGATGCTGTTGGATTGGTAGTCGAGATAGCCCACACACCAATTGCAGGAGCAAGGTGGAGGAGGAGTGCTAAATGTTATGCAGCAATCATCACTATAGACGTCAAGAATGCCTTTAACACAGCTAGATGGACCTGTATAATAAATGCCCTATGGACTATGGCGGTACCAGCCTATCTTATGAGAGTTCTTACAGACTACTTCAAAGATAGAGTTCTGTTTTACTTTTCAGACATTGGCCAAAGAAGATATGAGGTGACTGGTGGTGTCCCACAGGGCTCGTTATTAGGGCATCTTCTGTGGAACGTCATGTACGACGCCATCTTCAAATTGACATTGCCGGAGTGAGCCACAGTTGGATTCTCAGATGGCGTTGCAGTTGTAGTGGCAGCGAAGCACTTGGAAGAAGTTACCCTCATCGCTAACCAGGGTGTTGCTTCGGTTCGAGGTTGGCTGTCTTCGGTAAGCCTACAACTTGCAGATCACAAGACTGAGGTTCTCCTAGTAACTAGCAGGAAACAGACTGAGCTCATCACTGACACGGTGGGTAGGCACGAGATTCGTTCCCAATCTTGCTTAAAATACCTAGGAGTCATGATAGATGCACGTCTCCGCTTTAATGTTCACCCAGAGTATATCAGCGCCATATCTGCTAAAGTAGCATCCTTTTTGTCACGACTTATGCCAAACGTCGGAGGTCCCAAAGAAAGTAGCCGAAGGCTTCTGGCTACTGTTGTCCCCTCCATTATGTTATATGCAGCCCCGGTTTGGAAAGAAACGATGGTTACCATATCATAAAGGAAACAGATGGTTTCAGTTTACCGCATAGTTTGTTTAAGGACAGTTAGTGCTTTTCGAACTGTTTCCTACGAAGCAGTGTGCGTGATAGCCCGAATGCTACCTGTGGAACTCCTTGTTGAAGCAGGACTATGGACGACGCTTACACGTTTCCAGAGAAGAAGAACGGAAATAACCATCGACCAGTGGCAGCAGCGTTGGGAGGCCGCAGATTCCGGGAGGTTGACTCGCAGGTTAATACCCGATGTGGTATGGTCGCCAGCATGGTGAGGTGGATTTTTACATAACCCAAATGTTGACCGGACATGGTTGCTTTAGGGCCTACCAGTACCGCTTGAAACTGGACATCACCGCAGAATGCCCTGGATGTCTGACTGTCCAAGAAACCGCGGAGCTAGTGTTTTTCACTTGCACTCGCTTTGCAGCAGAAAGAAGGGAATTGGAGAGAGTGTGCGCAGGACGCATCACACCAGAAAACGTGGTGAGATTCACCACAGTCGTCCTCAAGAGGTTGAGAGAGGAAGAGAGGGCTAGAAGACGTTAGTAGCATGTAACCGTGAAAACCATGCGAAGAATGCGAGGCGGCACTCAGCCATTTCCCTCCATGGAGTAATGCCTAGTGGCGGTCCCGTGGAGAGGAATGAACAGGTATAGGGCGGTGGTTTTAGTGGGTAAAAATCCCACCCACGGATAGGTACGGGCCTATCGGTGTCTTTTGAAGATTTCGACCCTCGTAAAAAAAAAAAAAAAAAAAAAAAAATACACACATACATACTTATTCGCTATAACGAGAAGAACTAGAGCTACATTAGCCAAAGAAGAGAGAATTCAGACTCGTAAAAGAAAGCACACTGAACGCCTCATCTTCTGTAAGATGGACCCACTGTATGTGATTCCCGATGTATCAACATGGATATCCCGGAAAAATGGAGAGGTAGACTATTATCTCACACAAATGCTTATATGACATACCCCAGTTCCACGGGGAAAGAACGATGAATTGGGAGGTGATTTTTAGTGAGTAGGAATCTCACACTGTTGTGTAACTTTTTTCAATTGTTGCTCTTCTTCTTATGAAAGGTTTTTTTTCCCCCTACCCGTAAATAAAAAAACAAAAAACAAAGCGCTCATTTCCTATGGAAAGTAAACATTTTTCCAATATTTATTGACTTTTTTTCCTAATCTTAAAATTTAGATTTAAAATTATATTATTGAGGTATTTCAAGCGCATATGTACTGTTGATTAATCTTCTTCCTTGTGTAAGACATGCTATTATCATCTTTACATCAAATTCACCGATTATCACTATTGTCCTGAGACATAAGCGGATCAAGGATTTAAGTATTACAACTTGTTAAAACATTTATTTCATATATGAAGGGCTTAAGTCTATTATTTCATAATATAGCAATTGTTAAAATAATAGAACAGAAATAATTATAGTAATTACACTGTTAGAACTGTATTATTAGGAAAATATCCCAACTTCCGCTCCTAAATATTATTACGACATTCTGCAACCTAAGTGGCTTGCCTTGATATTATTCAGAAATTAGAACGTTTCTATGTGTAAAGTCCCCCGTCTCTTATTGCTTAAGATTTCATTTTTATTAAACTTGATGACTAAGTGCCCATCAGTCGTAAGATTAATTAAGACAATTAGGAGTCAATACAGGATATGTATGCATGGTAGAACTAGTTCCCATGAAGATGAGGTTTAATTTTTTGGTTTGTTGTTGGTAAAATGCACATCAGTAAAATGCATTTTTTGATCACCAATATGATTTTTGTAATTTATATATAGATTAATTCTCATTTTGGTTTTAAACAATAAAAATGAATTGCTGAATATCTTCAAGACAATAAACCTCACGAAAACGAATCATATAAATTTTTAGTTCGTTATATGGTGTATATTAATTTTTAGTTATATATTATATTTGAATATAATATATAACTAAAAATTAATATACACCATATAACTAACTAAATATATATATAGAATAAAGCTTGCATATTTTTGCAAGCAATGCTTGGAATGTTTTTTTTTTTTTGTTTTTTTTATTTGCTTCAAAACAATTAGATAATTAAAAAAAAAAAACGTATAAAATGAAATTGTTTTAGACTGGCTCATGACAATCGAATGGCTGTCATGAAAAAAACACCAATTATGATAACAGATTTGTAGAAAATATGTGACTATAAATATAAATTAGACTTTAAAATTAAATTTACCCTCAGAATCGTTAATAAAAGATGACAAGTTTCATTTTACCTCCGATGAAGGTACGCTGAAGAACTGGAAGTGGTAGTAAATCAACAATAACATAAATAAAAAGATATACAATTGAAGCGTCTGCTAACGAAAAATCCCTTTGTTTATAAACAATTAAGAGATCATATAATAATCGAACTTAATTTAAAGAAGACATAATTATTTCATGATTTAATCTATTCAATGATATAATGAAGACTACTTGTTATTTAAAATATTTACATTTTTTAAAAATTTTAATTGATAACATTAACTATTTATTACTAAATAATTCAAAAACACTATCCAAATTATAGTCTCAAAACATTTATTTCATTCACACGTCCAACGTTTCGGCCAATTCGGCCATCTTCAGGGACAATCTATTACAAAAGTTTCCATTATTTGTATGATCCTACAATCAATTCAATTATTTAACATTATTATTTATAATTTACCTTACCTTAATTTATTATGAGACATAACCCTTTTAAAAAAACTCCATACAGGCTATTCTGCCAAGGTCAAAATATTTACATCTATGAACAACATTAAAATCATTAGGTAAACTTATTTTTTGTTAATCAGTATATCTCACATTTGTTTAATTACCTAATATGTCAAAAATACAATAAACACCTAATAAGTCAAAAACATAAAAAACACAGTCAAATTATTTCTCTTTTATCACAATTTATACACTATATATTATAACCTTACTTGTAACCTACCTTTACTCAGTTCAGGCATTTAAAAAATTTATTTATCATAATTACATTTTTGTCACTTTTTCTCTTTATTACATTAGTAAAATTCCTATCAAGGCTAACTGTAATTATCCATATATAAATTATCCTATATTATTTATAAGTTAATCTTACTTAATATTTCTGCATAATGTTGATTTAAATTCCTCGTATCTGTTTTGAAGTTTACTGTGTAATCAATATTTTCCGATATGTAAATGGATTCCAGTATTTTCCTTTTGTATGTATTATTCTCTTTATTTAAAATGTGTGTATTATCAAAATCAAAATTATGTTGGTTTTTGGTTGCATGTTGGACTAGTGCTGTTTTATTTGGATATATAAAATCATAAATGAAAAATGGGAGGATATAAAACCAAATACAAATATAAAAAAAAAAAAATTATTCCTAGAAGGAATTAAATTATGCTGTGAAAATGGCATTTTCAAATACAAAGGTGAAACATACAGACAGCTTTT
>NW_027106140.1:231976-245382 GCF_000696795.3 Halyomorpha halys | reverse complement strand
TATTTAGTAAAAAATTGCCAGTCTCAAGAAAGAAATTTAAAGATTATAAATTAACTATTTAATTAAAAACTAATTAACAAACAAGTTAGCTGTTTAAGTGTAAAATATAAATTTTTTTATTGTTAGAGTATGCCAAGGTAAACTCTCGAAAGAGGTTCTCGAAAAGTTTTAAAATAAATAATATCTACTGATTCTAAATGCTTTAAAATAAAAAATAGCGTGACCTATTTTTTTAATTTAATAATAACTGTTAATATCATTTTCAACTTTGGCAATATTAAACACCTCAAAACTCTTGTGGTTCGGATTCAACCAAATTTAGTCGGAAGGGGCGATGTTTCCTTCATCATGTCAGTTCCTCTGTACGTAGTTCGCTGGTTGGTTTCTGAGTTTTTAGTCACAAATTCGATTATATCGCCTAGAATAGAACACCTCTTTATTTATTTAAAATCATGTGTATTTTGCTTGTTCTCTAGACGCAACATAGTTCTTTTGAAACGCCCATTGAAAAAGGAACGAGAGCCACAAACAATCTTAATATCGAGGACATCAAATGGCAAATTATTATTTTGAAAGGGACAAATCTGAATTAATTTCTAAGTTGTATTTTTTCTGTAAATTTTAAATTAAATTTCCTAATAAACGACGTATTCTCTGTACAATGTAACTTTAGACTAATATTGTTTATTATATATAAAAAATTGTTAAATAATTTTTTTGTATGTATCAAAATGAAATCTTACAAATAGATGACTTTAATATAAAGAAGTGTTACTGGCTAAAATATCCTGAATACTCATTTTATCTGGGCCAAACATGTTTTCTTTCTTCACAATAAAATTTATTGAGATAAAGATTCCTACCGTTGCGTGTGACAAAACATTATCTGATAAACCGAACAATTAGGAGTCAAAAACTATTGTTTATTAAGTTCCTACTTCATTAACTGCGTTTTATTTAATTCATTTTTTGCAATATTTTTGTACATAATGCTCGGTTAAATGTTTCCTTTTATCAATTTATTTCACCTTATACTTATAATTAATCTTGATTTACGATAGTTTAATGCTTGACTTGTAAGTAGTAAATGGATGGGAATTCCTGATTTACTGTCACATTCTCTGAGTTGTAAGATTTAGCACTTCTGAATTAAAATTGATCAAATATTTTTCTAGTTACGTAGGAGGAAAAAAAAGTGTTGTACAATATATATCTTGTGAAAGAGTGTAATAGATCTTCAAGAGAAATGCGATCTCAGTTGAAGAATTTAAGAAAGCTGTTCGATTGAAATAAAGCCATCTTATATTTTCAAAGTTTGATAATGGAACATTATTTTATAAAATTTACTATAATGTTTTACAGAAATGATTAACACTGTGACATATACATTGCATTAGTTTAGATAAGACAATATCTAAATGTTTTTTTTATTTCTTTATTGCTATTTACAACTGTACATTATAATACATTCAGTAAATTTTACCTCAGTTAAAATGGAGTGTAACAGGCGTGTAGAGAAACTGACCATTGGCAGCACTCTAATGACGTTTTACATCAACAGGTCTTGTGACCATTTTCTTTTCAGGATTGGCAGGAATAGAAGAGGAAGCAAGGTTAGAAACTAGTGGGTTTGGGTGGTTAGAGAGCTTGTAATGGAAGCAATGATATCTGGTTTGGGCTAGATCGGTTACATATGGAACATTAAGGTCTTTATGTATGATTTTATTTCAGACAAAGTAAGGAGTATTGAGGATTTTACGAAGGATTTTGGATTGCAAGGATTGGATACGAGAGGAATTCGAAGGTTTAGTGGAGCCCCAAAGTTCAACTCCGTATGTCAAGATTAGCCTTATTACAGTCATGTTGATCAGTCTTTTGTAATGAATTGGAAGTTTAGACCGTTTGTCTAGTAAGTGCTGTAATAGTCGAAACTGATGTGCAGTTTCCTGTCTTTTCAGTCTTGTGTGAGGATTCCAGGTTAGTCGTGTATCCAGATGTAAAATAAATTAATAATTATGAGAGATAGTTGACCGTGGATGGTGAATGAGGAGAAGATGCAGTGTGCGGTCAATGAAAAACACAAATAAGTATGATTAACTTATTTTAATGTGCCAACGTTTCGGCTAGAGTTTCTAGCCTTCTTCAGGCCTAAAAACAGAACAAGATAACAACCACAGTAAGTATAAAAAAAAAATAATAAAAATAGAATAATTTTATAAAATAATAAAATTATTCATTTTATGTGTAAAATTATTCTGTTTTTTTTTATTTTTTTTTTTTTTTTCTATACTGTTTTTAGCCCTGAAGAAGGCTAGAAACTCTAGCCGAAACGTTGGCACATTAAAATAAGTTAAAATTAATTAAATTAAGAAATAAATGTTAATGATGATTTATTATATATAAAATACACTTCCCGAAGTAGTTTCATACAAATAAACATATTTTCGTTCGTTCGAAATACAGGTAATAAGTTCAAGGAATGGTTCTACAGCTTGCGCTGTAAATTATTATTAACGGATATTCGGGCGAGTGGTGTGTCTGAATCAAAAGTAATCGCCGCTCGAAATGATAGATTGATTAAGCTAAAGCCTGTTATTAGAGTTTGTTATTTATTATTGTTCTAGTTCACATAGTTTTTTTCCCTTTCTCCTATTTAGTTTCATTTGTTCTGAACGAATCAATATTTTTTTCTTCGATTAATAATACAAAAAAAAAACTTGTATTTTTCTGATAATTTATTCAATTGATACTACCACCTCCCCAAGCCTTGGATAGCTTTCCTCTTAACGTATTAAATTAGGATATAGAAAGATCTTTTTTTTTGTCTTTATCTCACATTTGTGTTTATTTTAAATTTTCTGTAGTCTGTTTCGTTCTAGATTTATTATTTTATTTTTATGTATTTTTCATGAAAACTATGCTGCGATCGTTTCAATAAACCAACATCTCTTTAGTCTACCGTGCGTTACTAGATTACCATAACTCGAGCTTTTCGCCCACTTGTTGAGGAAAAACAGCACTCCAAACAATCCCAGCACTTCTCTCTCTACCACGTCAGTGGTATTGAAGGCCATTGGAAGCTGAAGGTGCTAGCCGGCTCAGGCCTTGAACCCTTACCATGGTCAGAACTCCAATATAATTATTTACTATAGAAGATCTTTTAATTTTTCTGGAGGAATATAAGATTTTTCAAAGTTAGATAGGGATTATACTAAAGAATTTGGATACTAATGTCTTCTTTTGGGGTATATTGTTTATGTAGTTTGGAGCATTGACTAGTGTTCCAAGGACTTTGAACTAAAAGGATTGAGTGCGTTTGATGTTAGAAGTTGTATTATGTTGCAATATTTGGTTATAATTTTTAATTAAACGTAAAATTCTTTATTTGATAGTCAAATATAATATTTTTTTATATTGTATATAAATAATTTTACTATTTAATCGGGTTATTTTTCTTTATTTCATTTTATAACATTATTTTTATTTTCCTTATTTCGTCAGTACTGGACCAACGGTAGGCGACGATATAATAAAAATGGATCTTCCCGGATTATCCGGTTTCACGATTCCTCAAGAGACTTTTAGAGCCATGCTACTTAGACTTGGCCACGACTTGGATCCCCAATGCCCCATCTGTGGTACACCGGAGACTCCCTCAACCAGCTCCCCTCCCTGGTGGTGTGCCCTAACCAAGGAGGAGTTTCCACGGTAAGTTAACTTCTCGAGGTTCAAATATTTCATCAGTGGCTGGTAGACGAAGGTAGGTCGAGCCCACATTAATCTTGGAACACGAAGTACGGAGTCAGCGAAAGGAAGACCATCGGGAGCTCCTCATAAAAATCGTTCAGCAAAATTATAGAGATGTTAAAGAGTCATATTTTAAGTTTAATTAAAATTAAGAAAGATATCGTTGGGTTATCGTCTACGCTACATATGTCATTTTATTTCCAATAAATATAATTTGTTGTCATTTATTTATAATAATATCTTAATTTTTTTTTAAATTATTTGTAGCGTTGTATATTTAGGGGTGTATTTTGTGTGAGACTATACTCCTCCACCCCTACCCCCCCCCCAAAAAAAAAGTATCTCTTACATTAACCATGTAAGGCCCACCAGGCCAATCTGGTATTAAATAAGTACATAAATAATAATAATAAAAATATGATATATCACTTTAAACTTGAGATTCATTAGTATTCAGTGATTTAGCTTTTATTTTTAACTGATCGATAATTACATAATACAAACAAATTAACTGCAGTTTAAAAAAAAAAAAAGTAAAACCTACAGTAACTGCTCATTAAGGAAGTTGGAATATTGCTTTGGAAGAGTAGGATTACTTCACGAGTCTCAGTTCAGTAATTAGCATTGCTAATGAATTTCCGCCATCAGCTTCAATAATTGGCTTAAATTAATCCGGGTCAACGTGGATAAATGTCATACCTATAAAAATATTGATTTTTTTTTTGTAATTTTTGCAAAAAATTTATACCTCTGGTCTCTTAAAGTCATGATAAATTATACAGAATTTCCTTTAAAATGGCCATTTAAGACATTCACAATTCAAGCAATAATTTATAAAATCAATTTATATTCTTTAAACTGACATACCTATTATTTACATAGGGTTCGAATTAAGTAATATAAATAACATATAAAAATATTATTGCTATAGATATTCCTGAATTTCATGAAGTTATAACCGGTTAATAACAATAATAAACCCATTATGTATTCTGGAACTAGTAGCTTTAGAATAACATTGCAAGAAGTTAAAGAAAAATAAATTTAGAGAGGAAAGAACAAAAAAAGAACAAATAAAATAATAATATAATTAATCAAAATGGACTGGCTTTTATTACTATTAGACATAAGCATTGAAGAATAATGAATTTTAAACATTTGAAAAAAGCAGATAAACATCTAATAATAATACAGTGTTACCTGGTTAAATGGACATTGGATACCTGTGAAATTACAATGAGGTACGGACTCTTTTACATAGAAATACTTCTCTAACTGCGAATTTTTAAAATGTTTTAATTGGGATTCGAGATCTAGAAATTTTCGATGTTCATCTCTATTTTTATTTGTTATTTGTTTTACTTTACTTTTTTGTACGACTGACTTGGAATCATACTAGAATGAAAAGACAAGAAGCTGCTCGTCGATTCCAACTATTACAGTACTTACTAGATAAACAGTATAAACTTACAACCAGATACCAATCCTTCTATGATAGACTTCCCAACCACACAAACTCACTAATTTCTAAACTGGCATCTCCTTTATTACCTGATAATCCACCTAGGCGTATGAAAAGAAGACAGCCTCGAAATGTTCTCTCCTAGATATTTTATTGAAGTTCTATCAATGGGTAGATTCTCCACGTGTCTGTATCATGCCTAACATTAACTTAATTATATCGATAAATAAATTTAAAAAGATAACTAAAAGTATTGAATAAAATGGCACAAAATGTCAAAATTAAAGTTTTATTTTATTGTTGAAAAATTAAATTTATTGTTGAATTATGATACTGCAGTTTTCCGTAAACCTATCATTATTAAAATACAAACCAATAAAACTGATTTTTTAAGGTATAAGTTTTCTATTGTTTTCAAAAAATGAAATTACTTACATATAAAATCTGCATCATTTTAACTCAATATTTTCACCTCTGAAAATGAAAAATAATACATATTTACGTCTCTTCGTGGTGCTATTTGCTAAACTAGGTAAATAAAAACATTTTATGGAAAATCCTTGGTCCCTAGAAATCCCAGATATGCATATTACACTGTAAATTAACAAAAAAAGTACTGATTTAATTTAGCTTGAGAGAATTCAGAACTTTGTTTAGGAGAATATTCCATATATAATCAATTATAATGTTTAACTCTCGCATTCAATTGACATATAAAAAATATTAATAAAAAAAATGCTAAAATATTTTAATAGGAACGAAAATATAAGAAACATAAAACAATTTATAGTAAAAAGAACGTTGTAAGAAAGAGTAAAAAAGAAAAATATATAATATCAATTAAGTTAAAAATATAAAATAAAAGAATATTAAAAAAATATATAAAATGTAATTATAAATGAATTAATAATATTTTAAAAAATGAACTGATTACATATCATAAGAAAATATTTAAAGAAAAAAACAAACTAGGAATACGTTAAACAAAACAATGCTATAATGTTTTTTATATCTTCATTTATCTGATAAAACAGCCTGGAATAAAAGAAAAAATATTAATATATTAATAATTAAATTACATATAATTTATCTTATAACTTTTTCTATACTTGTTTTATTGCTTAGATAAAATTAATTTAATACAATTAAGCCTCAACACTATTTATAATTATAAATGTGCAATATTTCGGTTAACCTGACCATTCTCAAGGTCAATTTTAACTACAAATTCACACCTTATATCCAAATATTATATATATTTTTCAGGCTATTCTGCCCATGTCTAAAAAAAAAAAGTCAAATTAACCTATGTATGCCACTATTTCATTTAAATAAAACACATTTAATTGCAGCAATTGGAGTTCTGGCAATGGTCATTCAACACTCAAGTTGAGTGTTTGCGGCTTTAGGGCACTTGCTCAGCTTCCACTGGCTCACTACCAGTGATGCGGCGAGAGGGATGCGCTGGGATCTCTTGAGCTCTGCTCTACCCCTCACATGTGGGGGATAGAGTGGGGTCAGAGAGCCTCAGGTCGATAGTTTAAATATTGTATATAAGAGTGTAAATGTGACTAGAGATTATATTAATTTTTTTTCGTACACATAGTTTGATTATTTTCATTTTGTTTATGTATGTTTGTTGATAAGTGAGTGATATCAGTGCACACATTAATTGAAATTAAAAGTATGTTGTTGCAATTATTTATAAATTAAATATAAACATACGTGGGTTAATTTGACTTTTTTTTTAGACCTGCACAGAATTACCTGCAAAATATTTTAATGTTTGGATTTGAGGTATGAATTTATAGTAATAATAAAGAGCGACTTAATTGAATACAATTTATTTTATTTAGATTAGATTATATATACTTTATATAATTTATCCAAATGTTTATCGATAAACAACTGTTTTTACCAATTCTTTAAGCATCCACAATCTGTACACGCATTTATTTGTTATTTTAAAAAAATATTCTCAATTTTCTAACTGAAAACATAAATAAAATAACTATTATTTCATTATAATTAAATTTTTAAGCTACTTACCTGAAATTCTTTAGTTTTTTTTTCTCTTATATAATTTAAATGCATAAAAACATTGCATGCATTGACCTGTTTTCTTTTTTATCTCATGGTTGGGCGAAATCAGTGAAAGTTAGGGAATTTTTTTTTTGAAGCAGGAATTACTTTTATGTATGTTGCTGCTTTGCTTTGATAGTGGCACAAATTAGAAAAAAAAGTTTTTCAATTTTGCGTTGAGCGTATTTCCAAGTACCGTAAGCAAGGGTTATTTTATGACTGGCAGGGTAAGTTTGAGACTGTATGAATGGAAACCCCAGTAGAAAAATTTTATCTTTGAAATATCACATTACAAAGTAAAAACGAAAAATTATTTTAATAATTGTTTCAATGTCATGGGCAATCAGCGAAATATTAAGAACAACATTTCTGCTACAGATGGTGCAAGCCCATAATTTACAAATCTAAAAAAGAAAAAAAATAACCCAAAAATTGTATTCAATATCTTTCAAAATACATTTATACCATATGTAGTTAGTCCTTGATGAATCGATTGTGACATTTTTACAAGACTTTAACCTGCGAGCGTCGCCAAATTAAGAAGTTTTGGCCTAATTTTTCAACAGTACTTACAATATGTGAATGGCATAACCTAAATAATAATAAACATAATTATCAATAAATTAGGATATCAATTGTTGGAATTAAATTTGTGGGTTCATAAAATATTTCCAATCTGAATAAAACAGAAATAATGAGTATTAGAATTTATACATAATTGTTATAATAACACTATTAACTAAAAAAAAAATATCAATCATAAAAATAATATTTGTCATTTTTAATACTATTCTGTATGATCAACATATTTTATTTAAGTTAATATTGATATTGAAATAAAATAATAGTGGTGTTGACTTGGTGTTCATGGAAGTGAACTAAAAAATAAAATAAATCATTATAATAAATTGATATTAGCGAATATTTAAATTATTATAAATATTTAATTTTAATTACTTCAATATTAAATAAGTTTCATAACAATAAATTATTTAATAAGTTTATTTATAGTATATATACATACACGTGTGTGTGTTTGAACGCGTATTTTGTAATATTTGAAAATGATTTTTTATTTCATTCCTTTCGGAATTATTCAGTAGTTTTTGTTCTATTTATAAAACCCCCACGCCAGGTTTTATAATTAAGTTATTTCATTATTGTTTAAATAAAATAATTTGTATCAAAGTTGGCTCTCAAAACATTCTTTATTATTGCTTTAAAAGTCCAACTTAATAAGAAAGTGGTAATAGTATCGATTTAACCTGTAATTAAAAATTTTAAATTTAAATGGAAATGTGACAAAATAGGGTAATTTGACCGAAATTAATGACCACATTAATAACCGGACATATAAACAAATTAACATATAATTACACACTAGCTTGCAAAGAGTTTTTAAATTATTGGGCGTGGGGTTTAAATATTTATATTTAAGATTATTCTTGAGGATGGCCCAATTGTTCGAAACGTCGGAGTTTTAAAGAAATAATAAAGAGTTTTTGAGACTTAGCTTGGATACAAATTATTTTATTTAAACAATAAAAAATATTCTCAAGAAATCGAAAAGATTAAATAAGAGTATAAATTATTTCATTATAATACTTATATAATATAACCTATGTTGTTTAAATCTAAAAAATAATAAATTCTTGAACCACTTATAACTGTGAACAATATTCTCCGGTTCAGTAGATATTAAGGAAGTACTGGGTCTTGACCAACGGTTTGGCAAGGTAATGTGGATGTGGTCACCATCCATGCTCTACCGCCAAGGTTATCACTCATACCATCCGAGGCTAGTCATTGTATAAAAGCTGTGTGTTGGACTAGTGTTCCATCCACAGCTTATATAATAGAAAAAATAAAATTGAGGCACCTCAAAGCATCTAAGATAAAGTTGTATATACATTCTAGAACAGATTTATAATCCTTTTTAGAATCAAAATCCTAGATTGAACTGATTTTATAAAAACATTGATTCTTTATGATCATAAATAATGAAGAGACATTTTGTGAAGTGCAGAAGGTACAGGGAGGAGCGGGAAACGGACAGAGATTAGAAGAAAGCTGACAATTGTGTAAAAGGATCGCCTGAAGGAAGAAGGTTATCAGATAATGGATTTATCTCCTGGGAGAGACATTCACCTCTTTAGAGTTTCGGGGATATGCGTCGCTTATCGTTTCCTCTCCATGCCTCAAGGGTTCCCTTGGAAGGCTGTCCCGGCGTTTTTTCTGTTCATGCGTTCCCATAATGCAAAAATAATTATTCTGTTGCAATAGGAATTCTTTTCACGTCACAGAAAAAAAATCTATGATAAGTTTCTTAATTTAGTTCTATAATATATCTTAGTCTATTTTATTCCTTCAGATATAGATATATTTTTGAACTACAATATTTTTTTTCATTAAATCATAATGTATGTATTCATGAGTGATAATAGATATATAAATGGTTTAATTTTTTTCGTAATAGAAATAATGCTTTATTTGCAAATTTACAGCACTAGAACTATTATTTTACATGATAACGAATGATCCTACATCAAACCATAATATAAGATTGCTTATTAATAAAATTGAATTTTCCAAAATTACTGTAAGATCAATTTAAACAAAAAAATACAACGGAAAAAATATAAATAAATAAGAACATAAAATATATACATCAACAATATTAGTATATTTAATTAATTAAATATTTACTTAAAGAAAAAGAAGTTTTTTTTTTTTTATTATTGACATTTATATTTACATGTACATTATTTTTTCATTCACATATTCATCATAGAATACTCATATTATTAGTGTGATATGCATGTATGCAGTAAAATCAATATTTAATATTATCTCTTACTAGGAAAGCAGAGGTGGGGTAGTTCTTAAATCATTACTGTGAAACAATTTAACACACTACTGTACTAAAACCATCACAATAAAAATGTAATGACCAAGGATCGGCCTTAATATAAGAAGAGTCCTCGATCGAAGTGTATTATTTTCAATTCCCAGTTTTATTTTTTATTTTTTTTTTTGCACTGGAATTGTAAGATATTAATGACAAAATGATCAACCGTAGTTTCAATACGAATCGATGGACCGTAACCTTGAGTTCCTAGGATTATCCTTGGTTGATCTGCGATTTAAAACTGATCTCAAAAAGACCAGCACATTATTCTAGGTAAATAACCACCGACGGTGGACAGCGTTGGGGATTCAGTGATAGGACATATGGTTTTGTTTGATTTCTGACACGGGGATTTAATTTCATTAACAGACCAAAATAAATATTTGAAGATTTATATGTTCTAGAAATTTGTTTTGTTTTTTTATGTTGTTGTTGATTGTTGCTTAAAGGCGTAAAACCCTCTGGTCATCAACGCCTATGGCATGATAAAAGTAAAAAAATAAATAAATAAATAAAATAATAAAAAAAAAAAAAAAATTAATTCAAAGAGGAGTTATAATTTATAAAGAAGCCGATGTGCTTTCAAAAATTCAAATACTAATGTATATGTTCAAATACTAATGTAATTTTTTTTTATAAAGGCTTATATGAACTTAAATTTCAGATGATTTTTAATGTTCTAAAATTTAAAATATATATATATATAGAGAGAGAGAGAGAGAGAGTGAATAGATTAATGCATGAATATTAAAACTGCAGATGATATCTTATAGACTTTTTCCCCTAATTTTAACTGCATGGCTATTAATTAAACATTGATAGAAGGTTACATTTGAGTAAAAGTTTAATTAGTTTTATAGGTCTGTTATACAGGGCTTAATAAGATTATTCCTTGATTGTTTTTATACTTTATTATTAGTATTACTATACTTTTAGTTTGCAATTTTATCCTAAGAAAAGTATAAACATTATTATGCTTGTGAGAATATATCATTTATGTTATAATATTTGAATACCATTACAATTGAATTAAAATATTAACACAACTAGAAAAATCGAAACATCATTCTAAACACATCTAGAAAGAATATTTAAGTTTCGAAAAGATGTATTGTTTCATCGTTCAATGTTTGATAATATTATTTTGTATATAATTATAAATAGAATTCTTTAATATATGAAATGTATAAAATACCCAGCCTTATCACAGGATTTCATTTTAAATGATATAACAAAAAAAAAAAAGAAAACAAAGAGCCTTGTTTTATATACTGCTCTATATACTTTTTTTAATTATGCTAGCTCCTAATTAACTCATTATAAACGATTCCACACCGAATCACATGCCGTAATATACAGTACAGGGCCACAACAATTATAAAACATGTCCTAAAAAACTTGGAAAAGGGGCTAGGCAGAAAATGGACTTAATTAAATAATTAATTAATTTTTACTTCAATATCAAAGGAGAGTACACTATGTTATTCTCCTCTAAATACCGCAGATGTCACGTTTTTGTTCCATTTTGAAACAACCATGTTTATACGTTATATTCACTATCATTTTTTACGACTTTAAACAAAATATATTATTTATTCTGAAATCTTTACATTTCCAGTGGTGACTAATACATCTTACATTACCACTCTTATTTCTAGAATTGGTTTCAACCCAAAAAATATTTTTCCATTGGCGAATTATCAAATTTCTTCATAGTTTATATTTAGAAATTATTATGTACTAATAAAAGTGAGAAGCAGTTAATTACTACAAATAAAAAAAATAAAGTTACTTTAGCAGAAGCCATTTTGAAAATTCAACACCCAAGTCCTAAAAGAATTTCAATGAGAATAAGGCTTCACCAAGCTGATATTAAAAAAACATTTATTCGTATATTGATGTTACGAATTTTATAAAAATATAAATGTACGATAAATTATTCTCTGATAATTAACTTCATAAGAGCAGCAGTTGCCATGGGAAGTTCCAATATAAATTTACAAAAGGCCAATTTTGGATATTCGGAGATGTTTTTTTGAAAAATTAAAACTGCTATTAAAGAATTAAAAACTTAAAGGTCTGTCAGGACTCAAATTAGGAAAATTGAGATTACTATAAAAATATTTTGTATTACTTTTTTAAAGTGCAGCGGATATCTTTAAAGATATTAAGCATTTAGTGAAAAATTTTAGGCTTCTTTCGGTCATCATTTCGTTCTTGATTTTTATTGATTTAAAGTTAATAACATAATCTTTTTTGGGGTGAATTTTTCTATAAATTTATATCACAAAATATTTTTATTAAAAAATAATTCAAAATAGCGGTCAAAATAACGTATATATGGTTTTACTTGACTTATTTTATGTCAAAAAGATACTAACGAAAAACAAATTCAAAACCTTTAATAATAAAAATTAGCTCTGCCCAGAAAATTACGCATCTTTCATAAATTGCAAGATTTTTTTTTAATCTTAATAAACGATTTCTAAAAGTTATACTTTATTTTTAATATTGGCATAAAGCTTTATATTTTCAGTTTTAATAATTAAAACAGTTTTTTAAAATAATTTCTAATTATTTATTAGTGAACAAGGATACTTCCGTTCGTAAAATACAATTGAAAGTATATATTTAACATAATAAATGATATAATTAATTTATGATTTATAGTAAATGTAACTAGGTATTGTATCTTGCTTATACAATGCAATCGATACAAATCAATCGTATTTGATATGGGGTCACTAATAAAATTCACATTATTCTTCAAGAATGATTTACAATATAAACAGTCAGGCTAAATAACGTGAAAATTAGTATCAAATGAGAAATAAATCAATAATATTAAAGCCAGTAGTAAGTAGGGTAATAAACCAGTTTCAGTTCTGGGCTAATTTTAATTGGTTGAAATTCAATAACTGATGATCAATACATAATAATAAAAATGAAAACTTGAAATATAAAAAATAATTAGGTATATAATATATATTACTTTGAAGCCCTCCCCAGCAAGAATTATGTAAAGCCAGGAGGGAGATGGTAACGGACAAGGCTGCCCGCAGGTTCTCTTGTACTATAAAAGGGGGATGTTGTCCACTTCTTCCAGTATCAAACCTTACCTTCGAGTTAGCACAATCTACAGAAATGGCTTCTTACAAGACTTTAGTGAGTATTAGTATATATGTATATATATACAAACTTTGTATA
>NW_027106140.1:215307-231926 GCF_000696795.3 Halyomorpha halys | reverse complement strand
TTTCATTTGAACGCAGTTAATGTTTTTTCATCTAAAATAAATAATAAATAAAAAAAAAATGAGAAGTAATGTGTATATATATATGTGTAAACTTTGTATTAGTACAGTTCAGATGGCACAAATTATAATTAACAATGTATATATTAACATATTCTTATGAATGAAATTTCATTGTTTTTAATTATTCTTAAATTTAAATAAAGATGCTAGATAAATATACATAAAATACATTAACATTTAAATATGCTATTGTCGGTGGTTTTTTTTAGGTATAATAAAGTATAATTTATTTCATCAAATTAAAATTGCTTTTAATAAAATTGTAGATAATATTTAGTTATTACTATAATTAAATAAAAAATCCTTTAAGCACATTAGAACATTCAAACGATTGTTGAGTTTTTAATAGTAGCTGAAAATCGAACTATTTAATTGTAATCAACTTACTGTTTTCTCAGTAATTTATTTTGTAATATTTTCATTTTACCACAGGTTAATTCAGAAAGCCGGTTATGTAGAGTTTTACTGTACTTCCTGTCAGTAAATTTCTCAATATTTAAATCGACAAACTATGATTAAAAATCCCAACTAAGTCACTTTGAACCTTTTCCTCGAATTTATTATTGAGATTTTTCTTTAATAGTTTGTTCTTTAATAATTTTATGTTGTTAGATTGTAGAATGTAATAATATTTTCAGTCTGTTCTAAAATATTATTTATATATTTTTAAAAATTATTTACATCAGTATAACTGACCATGTTTCGTCCTAACAAAGAAGATTATAAATCATACTATTCCAATATTTATTTTGACCATTTTTTTCAAGAAATAAAAACGTATCATTTAAATGTTTAATGATCACTTATTTTTATATTTAGTTTGTAATTTTTGAAATTTATCAAAATATCGTTTATATTTGAAATTCATTGAGATTAATACAGCAGCTGAATGCTAAATTTAATTACTTATACAAATATACAATGCTGAAAAATTGGAATCTCAAACAACAAGTGTTCACTACACCTTTTTTATTTATCACTAGAATCGTTTATTTTCCACAACATGATATAATATGACCACTTATATATTAAATAGTTTTTTTAGAAATTGGCGACTCAATTATAAACTATAAGCTTCCACTAAAACACGGACTTGTTAAAACATGCACAGAATATTTTGAAATTTACAACATCCAACTTTCTGTAACCACTGTAAGTACCAGGATAAGCCACAAGGAACATACCTGGAAACGGAAAATGGGTAAAAAGAGATTTTAACTTCATATGACACAAATAATGCATGAATTAAGTGAGAAATGGGTTATAATATAAACTGTCTTATATGCAGAATACGTTAAAGAGATGCTTTTTGCATACGAAAGCGTTTCCTGGTTGACGTTGTCTTAGTTAGGCTTCGAATATAAAAATATAGTATAAATAAAATATAAAATTAACGCATTTTTATTTTAATATCATAGGCTACCTACCTAGAATTTTCGTATAAAATATAATCTGTTTAATTGCTAATTATAACCAAGTTCATAAAAATCAGTTAATCAATATTTGAATGTCATAATTAGGCATACTTTTAACAATCTTTTCTTTCATTTTAAAAGATATAAACCATCACTTATATATTTAATTATATGTTTAGTTTTACTAAAATACTTAACATACACATTATTAATTTTTTTTATTATAATATTTTTTTCTATCTAGTATTTTATTGTTCTTTGTACATATAGAAATTTAAGAATATATCTTACTGCTCACGTTAAGCATATAAATTATCGTGCTTGATACCTCGTTTTTTATCTCGGTAAAAATGTTTCTCCATTTTAATATATTTATTAGTCAATAAAATATATCAAACCCAAACTTTAACAATGGAATGTTTATTTTTTTTTTTTACTTTTTGTAACTTCATTTATTATTCATAATAATATCTATTTAATATTCACAATATGCATAATATCTTAAGTGATTTACCAATGTTAGGAATAATAACAAGAATTGTATTAGTAAAACTATACTCCATTCTCAGAGATTAAATAATATATTCTATTTTCTCCATGACAAAAATTGGAATATTTGATAGATGGCTAAACATTACTAAGTATTCATTTTTTTAATCTAAATTTATAAAATAAAATTATAGCATGTAATATTTTTACTGAATGTATGAAGGAAAAAAGGAATTATTTTGTAGAAAGCTGGTCACACATCTTTTTGCCAAATAAAACGAAAGTCGTCCCGATAGTGGATCTTATATATCACTGACCTCTAGAGAATACTCCAGACAGCTAGGACAGTTTGACAGTTAAGTCTAGTGGTACATATTTCTAACTCGCAGTATATCTATACAATATGTATAAATCGTGTCTAGTAGCCTTTGGAGATCTTTGTTTTGGTTAAATTAAACAATTACTTTATGAGTAAATTATGTACGTGAATTTCTCTAATATTTACAAAATGACAGACAGCTCTTAAATAATAATAAAGTGGTTTCTTTAACAATTACCAATTAAGGTAATTATTAGTCATTAGGTCCCGAAATATTTCATAATCGTTCCCATGGACACGCACCTTTAATCGTGTCATGTTCTTGGCATACTGTGTTGACATCACAGCCATTTTAGAGCCAAGTGACAATTACAGGTATCCTTCATTAGATAATAACTCACATCCTGGATCAGAATAAAAATAATAACAATCGCAATAAATTTCTTTATTAATGAAATTAATAAAGTACAGTTTGATACCACTCGACGATACTCAAGAATTATTCTCAGATTTCTTCAATATATTATAAAATTTTATTTTCTGACCTACTACTCAGATATCAAAATTAATACTCAATAAATTTAAAAACATCTCTAAAACTTATGATGACGATATGGATTCTTAAGAGCATCATCAAACCTTAGATATGATATGTATTAATAATTATTTTTCGGTAGTATTCTGAAGAAACGTTGTGGGTCATAAACAAGTTACTTAAAGGTGTGTTATAAATTTAAAGCGAATAATTTTCTATGTTTTACTAATATAAAAGCGTTCGAAGTATCTTAAAGTTTTTATTTGGTATTATTAGCACAGTAGAATTATAAATTTAAAATCTGTGGCTTGCTCATTAATATGACAATTATCTTTTACTTCAAACATAATAATGTCCTTAGGGAAACATGAATTGATGTATAATTTAAAAAAAATAATTTAATTCATTACTCAACCATGATTCCCAGTTTAGCTAATTTTAAAATATATCTTGATGTAAATATGAAAGTTTTATAGATAAGAAAGGAAAAAATCCAACCATGGGATGTTAGGGAGGGAACAGGCAGAGAAGATTCCAAGATAGCTTATCAATTTTTTGAGACTTCAAATGATTTAAAATTTTAATACCGTTTTGTTAGTAACTGATTTATATTTTAATTTCAAAACCCCTAGTTTCATAATATATTTCCATTTATATCGCCCCTACCATTGATTTTTTATTAACTCTCATTCCAAACTTTTAAACTGTAATAGCCATTCATTCAGTATCCACAACCTCCTATAATATAATTAAACTTAAATATCAAATTACTAAAAATAAGGAAGGATTTAAAGTCTTTTAAAAAATATAGTTTTCGCATGGGTTAACCGAAATCCGATGAGTTTGAACAAATCTGTTAATTAATTATAAATTAATAATTTAAATTTATTTATTTCAATAATATTTTTTTATTTATTTTTTCCATACCTTCGTTAGGAGCTATTTAATCTGAAATCAGTAGTACGGATTACATTTGAGATTTTTCATAAAATTATCTCAATACATTGGTTTTTTTTTATTTCCTTGTTGTAAAATATTAAAATATAATTAGTCTATATTCTTAATAAAATCTAAACACCAAAAACGTTTTAGAATTTAAAATTTCAATACTTCTACTATTATTTCTTCCTCTAGAATTCTTCGATTTTTGTTAAAGTTGCTATAGTTTTGAATAAATAGAAAGTAATTAAATTAGGATGTAATATCATCGAAGTGATTGAAAAATCATTTCTAACTTATTTTATATATTCAAATTATTCACTCGGTTCTACATGCGAATAAGCCATAATATAGAAAAAAAGAATACCTCAGCTTAAATTACATCATGTATTAAGATAATCATGCATTGTGAGTAATCATAAATTTCCATATCACATCACTTCCTGTACCGAGTATTTCCTGGTGTAAACACGAGTTATACATATACATATCTTAATAAAAACTAATGTTGATTGACCAAGCTGAGGAAAAGACGCCCTCTTACTGTCTGTCAACTCATTACAACACGGGACGGCTCTGGACACCCATATCTTGCACAACCCCATGTGGATAGTTGTTGAACTTTCAACAGACCAACTACACGCAATATTTTACACTGATCTAATTTCCCTTTGGTCGATCCAAATTTTTTTATTCCATGTTTTCCGAAAAAAAAAAAAATATTTTTGATGTGAGTCCCAGTCATTCATAACGATTATCATGTCCGTAACAAACTGGTTTCGAATAGTATTACGTATAATGCAGTTCATGACAACATTATATATTAATGGTTATGTGCTGATATAATAAAATATCGTTTTTCTTTTCTTTTTTTTCGGATATTTATAACAGTGCTAACCCGATAATTTCTTTAGGAATTTTAAGATACTGAAAGATTTAAGAATTAACAATATGGTTATTGTTATATATCTGAGAAAAAAGTATATTTTTAGAGGTTTCTTGGTTTTTTTTTTAGGTTTTTTGGTTTTGTAGTATGTCGAACATCTAACTTTTATTTACCAAAATAAACAATGTTTACAGAAGCCGGTAAGTATTGTTTTCTTGTATTGTATTGTATTGGTTTCTGAAAACTTTCTTAAACTTACTTAAATTTATTTTTGAATTCATCTTTCTAAGGACCTGGATATTTTTGAACAATAAATGCTTAAAGCCTCATATATAACATAATATAATCGATTAAATGATACCTATAAAGATGCTTCTTCTAATCAGTCATAATAAATAATTTTTAATTAATTAATGTTCTTATGATTTCGTTGTAGATCGTTCTCTGCATAGCTCTTTTTGCTGTTGCCCTTGCAGTTGACGAGCCAAAAGACAAGAATAAGAGAGGAATTGGTAAGTCAGAAAAAAGTTTTCCTCAGGAAAAATGTCTTATTCATATTTTTAAGAGGGAGAAAATATTTATTTAAAAGAAACAATTAAGTGATTGAAAAAAAGTGATATTCTTGTAAGTCGAATATTTTAGTTTCAACAGACATAAGATGTTTATCACGAACCTAATATAATTAATTATGTTAATTTAAATAATAATGATATTCACAAACGTTTTTATTTCTATTTTTGTAGGAGGCTACGGATTGGGATACGGACACGGTATTGGCTATGGAGGACTTGGGCATTATGGTGGATATGGTGGTGGCTACGGCTTAAGCAACTATGGCGGATACGGACTTGGCCACTATGGTGGCTACGGACATGGATATGATCTCGGCCACTATGGTGGATATGGTCTGGGTTATGGAGGTTACGGACACGGATATGGAGGATATGGTGGATACGGACATGGATATGGTGGAGGATACGGTCATGGATATGGAGGATACGGTCTTGGACATGGAGGCTACAGTCTTGGACATTATGGAGGTTACCATTAAGTAGAAAGTTATACCAATATCATACCATCATCTCGATGTCATCTACTTAAAGAATTAAAAGAAAAAAATCACTCATTTCAACAACATTAGTATTCAGCTGAAGAACTGCCATTCATCGCACAGCCTACTATTTATAATAACGCCAATAACTATATTTTTTGTTATAATTATGGAATTTCATATAAATAAATTCATTTTTATATTTTTTTTTTTATTTACTTGTTCTGATTTCTCCTAAAATGAAAAAATATATAAAAATTTGTTTCTTTTTTTATTCATGTATGTCTGGTGTTATAAAATAAACGCTTCTTATTATACCATACCTGTATTTCGAATGAAGCTATATTGTATACATCAATCACGGATTTATTAGAAAAATAGAACTAAGAATATTAATAAAAAATTGTAATAAAATAAATAAGTAATTATTAATAACTTTTTACATTAAAAGTGTAAATTGGCATAACATTAAGACACTGCTACTTATTATACAATTTAGGAAAGCTTACAAAAACAATACAAGATAAGTAACATAAGTGTGAACTGAGGCGTGGTTTCCAAAGCCAATGGATCAACGATAAAAAAAACATATATAAGTATACTGTTTTATGTATCTTTTTTATTCTGAGATTTATTAATTTTTTAATTAAATTAATATTCTGCATTATTTTATAAGCTGAAGCAAACTACTGCCATGTATGCTATCTGTTCATGTTTATTATTTCTTAAATTATTATTCATGTTTTTTATAATTTAAAAATAGCATAATAGTATGTGACAGAGGTGTGCGGATATGTATTCACAAATATGCGAATATATTAGCGAACATAATTTTAATATATATAAAACTTATGCTTAGCCACTGTTAAAACTTACAAAAGAGAAAAAGGTACTAGAAGTAACGCTGAAGAGTTAAACTAAAAGACTGTTTTATTTTATTTCTCTAACACCCCATGTTTATTTGCAAACTGGTTACTATATAGAAAAATTAAATTTTAAGATTACATATAAATATATAAAACTTATAATAACAAATACCCTTCTGTTGCCACATCGCATTATAAGGAAGGCTGAAGGGGTTACACTATTGGTCTGGGAGCCGATGGCTGAAGGGAGGAAGGAGGAGGTAGAGGAATGGGGAGGGACCGCTCTACTGAATGTTTTATTTCTCCCTATGATCCTCTATATGAACATTGTATCAGCTGATATACCACTCTAATATCTGAAATGGCCCTTTGTCTGCTGATACGGCCAACGTTATGAACATGACTCCCCATGCCAGTTTAAGAACAATTCCAAATAAACAAAACAATGTTTAGTGTGAACTACTAAAAATAAATTTTTCTCGATACCTAATCCTACACATTATTTACAATAAATATATAACATAAGTAACTAAATTTAAAAAAAAAACAAAACAAAAGAAGTAGTGATATAAAAGTAAAAAAAAAACACAGTATGAACACTTTTTTAAAAATATTTACATCTATCCCACTGTACCTTCTGCATAGCAAACAAATTATAATTCATAGTTTATGAAAGTTTCCATAGTTGTTAAATAGTTAGTTTTATCACTTTATAAAATCTTATTATTATCAATTTTGATTTAATAACAATTTAGGTACAGCACTTCCTTAGTTAATTTACCTAGGTACTAATAGCCAGCGGTCGGAGCTATATATATTTATTTATAACGTTGAAATTATTCCGTACTAATGATCACAAGGTCCGGGATAATCATTAAAGTAATAACATTCCATTTATGATTTTTTTCTTGTTCATAGAAAATAAGGATGGAAAAAAAGAACTCCGAATAAGATTTAAATATGGCAGATTAATTATCACATCATAATACTTAATATAGTATTCTTGTGTGATAACTGATAGTATATGTAATAGCAATGAAGCAATTGTCACGTTAACTTCCTCGTGTATATTCCTGAGCAGTGAATTGTTGCACAGTGTAAACCATTGCAAATTTTTTCACAGCCATTTACACGGTATTCTATGTGATAGTTGAAGTCGTGAAAGTATTTACTGTCATGCAATGATGTCCCACATGGTTTTATCTGATAGATGATGTTACATTTAATTAAGCAACTATCACGTTAAATATCTCATGCACATGCCTTGGAAGTCTATTTAATGACTCAAAGTAATGCTGAAGTGAATATTTAATTATAAAAAGTCCAAAAATATTAACAATATATTTGTAATCAAACCATAGTAATGACCTTAGCGTGGACAGCTATATCGAAAACAATATATTTGAAAAAATATGTCTCTTGACAATGACAGAGTAATTGATTAGTTATAGCATATTGCACGGTGACTGTCCAGGATCTGAGGATAGTGGTGTCAGACCTCGAAAGATTCACCTAAGAGACTGGAGAATTAAATCATTGTTGAGTAATCGCTTGATAGCAGAAATAGAGGTAAAAATGTTCAATAGCATGTTGTCTAGCGTTGTGTAGAGTTAATAGCGCCAGTGGTCTATAATGTGAAGAGAAGCATCCTTAACAAGATTCAAGCAGATGAGGAAACGCCCTGGAATGCAGTGAGAGGGAGGTTGAAAACAAATTATTCGTAGAGGGGTAGTGGGACCCAGGAAAGTATCTTCTAGATGTTCAGGGAGGCCAGAAAACAGAGACAACACAAAGGACAGTACGCCGGAGATCTCCTTTCCAGATAGATTTGCATCGGGGAATCACTTAGTGAAATAATGGACTCATAACAGGTACAGGGAGACATAATATTTCAGTCAGAAATTGAAAAGGTACAACGTAAAAGAAATAGGGAAGATAGAAGGTCTACTGAGGTACTGTTCATTCATAGAATAAGCATGTTAAATGCCAGCGCCCGGGAGGAAGAGTCAGGATGAAGCAAAGATGTTTATCACCACTCTAAAATACTCCAACCCTCTAAAGAAAATAGAATATTGTGATAGTGTGAAGGAGAGGATGGCCAATGGTGTGGTAGGGTTGGGGAGCTTAAAGCCCTCGTGTAAGATGTATCGAGTGTGTAACAAAAAGAAGGGCCTACGTTTATCGGCAACGGAAAGTAAACCGGCCTGAGCCGACGGAAGTAAATACTCAGGGTACATAGAGGTGAATTTGGCGAAGGATTGGTTTCGCGATCAAATCCACGGAAATATCAGAATGAAATGATGCTTCAAAGACGATGTTGGAAGGTGTAGAGACGGTCCTAGGTGGCACATGGATTAGCGGAATGCAAGCGCATGGGTGGATGAAAAAATGATGAACCAAAGAACGAATCTGAGGAGAGTACACGTTGAGGTATGACCGCTAGTTAGTGAATTTCAGCGCGAAGGGAGAACACGACGGTCTGCCTATTATTAACGTGATAGGAGTACGGTTCCTAGTCAATACCAGAAGCCTAAATGTAACTCTGTACTAAAAAGCGCTGGACATGTTGAGGTTGACGCTCCAGGTATGCCCTACTACTAGTCACCCTTGGTCGGTCAAGTAGCTTAGATGGGGAGATAAAAAATGGATTGGCATTAGCGGCTAAAGAGGATAACCTAACGGTGCACACAGTGCAAAGGATGCCCAGAGCGTATCACACTATCATAGTGTGCGACCTCCTAGGTAGGGTGAGCGCATGAATAGGAAATATAGCGGGTATTTGGATTAGGAGGAAAATTTTCGAGTACCAATGGTTCATGAGGCGAGTTGGAGTCGGAGTGATTAACCAACGGGCAAACTGAAGATAAACGATGATGAAGGAATACGCAGAATTGTTTTTTTGAGGAGGATTCGCTCAGAGCGACGGGAAAACTCCACGAAATCCCGCTCAAACAAGTCAAAGAAACATATGTGAAGGAGCATCGGTATCCACAGGCTCTTCTTCAACATATCTGGAAGAAATTAGAAAGCTTAAACTAAAAAAGGCTATCATTGTTAACAGCACATCAGCCAGCAATAGTTAACAAAAATCGCACACTGAAGGATCAAATTGAGAAGTATTGGATATTTAACGACTATAGGAAGCTCAATGACAGAACCATCAATGATATGTTTGAATTAGTAATAATTAATTGAAAACAAAACTGGTTAAGATAGTTGAAGCGAATTATGAATCCATTGTTTAAGCTCCATTACCAACCATCCTAATTAGCCGAAATGGGTTCAGATGTTTCTGAATCATGGTTTTATCCTTGTTGGAAATAAATATAGTAACATCTTTTTTTTTTTAGATTCACCAGAAAATTTAAATAAAGAAATTTTGAAAAGTTTTCTGATGGGAGTTTTCAGTGTATCTTTTTTTTCACTCTGTAGAAGAACATTGTTATCATTAATTACCTATAATTTCAAAGACCGAACACTATGAATTAATTAATTCAATTGAAAAATGTATTAGTCTAAAATTTTATTATTTCTATATTTTATATATTACTTTCGTAAATATGTATTAAAAGCAATATAAGAACAACAAACTTTAATTTGTTGTAAGTAATATGGAAAGAATACATATGATACAGATATTGAAATTTTTAGAGTTATCTAATTTATTGAAATGAATACTATTGAGCCAACTGGTGGTTGTATCAAAGTATTTCTTATAAGTATTCTGTGGAATGAATTATATTTAAAAAAATCATCAATGATCAAACCTGGCATAATTGTTTTTAGAACTAAAAATAACAAACCTTTTTTCTAATTTTAAGGTGGATTTAAAAATAAAAATATCATAATCAAAGTGTCAACTAACCTAGACATTTTGATATCATTTTCTCTATCCCAAAAACTGATAAGGAAGTTTCATGGAGTTTAATTTTTCTTTCTTCCGAGAGTCCATTGGACGAAGGTATTTTTTTTTCTTATATAAACTGTGATCGAAATTGTGATCGAAATCGGTGAGAACATACCGTTCAATTTCCTGGTTAGTGTAGTAGCTAAGTATTTTTATATATAATTTACTTTGGACATGTTTGAAGTTTTGAAAGAAATATTTAGTGTGAAAAGATGAAGTATATTAAGAAATATTAATATTTATATTATATATAGCATAAGCATCAATACAGTAATAGCTCAAAATATTTCTTGATGGGGAGAATTAGATAGCCTTCAATTGCGGCGAACACTAACCTTCAGTACATAACTGTTGTACGTGTAACGCTTATAGTAGCTCATTCATTAAACAGGGGTATTTAAAAAGGGTTTATATAGTACGTTGATATACTTCGTAAACTGGCATAGTTAAAGTTTCTCTCTATTTAAAAAAAAAAAAAAAAATATTACAAATTGTTTATATAATGAATCATATCTTAATTAGGGCTTATGAAAAAATAAGTAGTAATATAAAATTTTACTGGTATTTGTTAATTGTGTTAAAAGGCACAAATAAATTTGAGTGTCCCACTATAATTAATTTAATGGTATTAAAAACCATGATTTACGTTCATCATTTGTATATTATTATATCACTATCTTTATATTCAATTTTTACAAAACTAAAATTATTTTTTTGGAGGAAGATAGTTCGGTTAGTGGTCATTAAAGGTAAAAAATAGTAAAAAAAACTATTTATTGGTAACCAAACAAGTTTTTTACAAACCAATTAACAAGGCTGTCTGTAGCTGAGGGAGTTGACTCCGGCTGGGAGGTTGACTTTTATTTCTGTGGTGATCCGACGAGAACTTGATCCTCCCCCCCCCATGGTTAGAATAGGTTGGGTAACTATAAGTAACTAAGAAGGGGTAAAAAAAAGTAAATAGTTTTTTTTAATACCTTTATTAACCACCACCCGGGCTATTTTCCTACAATCTATTCCATACGATCAACTATTAATCTTCCAATATAAAATCATTTGTATTAAAATTATATCTTAATAAATTAAATATTTTTTCGTTGTCTACATATGTTTTGTAACTCTATAATAATTTTTAAATTAAACAACTAAACTTATTTTGTCTGTCTGAATGGTGAGCAAATTATGTATATACCAACCCAAAGGTTGTGAGTTCGAGCCCGGCTCTATTCGGGATTTTTTCAAGCATGAAATTATACAAATCTCACTTACAGCCTCACACCGCAAAATTGTGCGCAATTTGTGATTGAGGGTAGCAAACTCACCCTACGAAAAAAACAAGTCGAGAAACGCTATAAGAACGTATTAGGACATTCACTGTCTGTCGCCCATATAATAATAACAATTATTATATATAATATAAATTTCAATTAAAACTTTGTTGTTAAGCTGAAAGAGGATGACTACTATTGTACTGATGAATTATGATGTCATGGCAACCGTTAGTGTTCTATTGTGGCCGCAGCTGCTGTTATATATCAGTTAAATTATCCGCAATTTCGTTAGTGAAATGGCCAATTAAAGTTCTAAGTCAATTAATTAACCTCACTTTATTACTCCTGTTGGTTGTCTCCTTCTCTCCAAGTACTTCCTTTGTCTGAGATTATATTTCAACGACTTACTACAATTCTGAATGCATTACTGTTTCTTTTTTATAATATAACTTATAATTTCAAAACTTAATAACTTCAATTATCCAATTATTGATTGATTACCACTGATTAAATTTATATATTTTGCCATCGGTAAATTGAAATAGTATGAATTGTGTTATAAATATGTTGAATTTATATGAAATATGACCTCTTTCCTCGTCGATTCTGACATATCAACGAGAGTTTTTACAAAGAGGTTTATCTAGAGGTAACCAACCTGTTCTAACCATTCTTGGGGGTCGAGTTTTCATTTCATTGGACCACTACCATAGATATAAAAGTCGACTCCACAGGCTAGATTCGGACTGGTGCAGTTGCAGTCATGAGGCAGTCGCTTAACTACCTCAGCTACAAACGGCCTTTAAAAAATTAAAGGTAAGAAACTGAAAAAAGTTCAAAAATATAAAGATTTGCCCACTACATCCTCTCACTATGACCTAAGACTTGGAAGTTCGAAACTTACGATGTTGATAGCACACGTCAAATAAGGGAATTAAAATCCATTTACTACTTCTAACACTAACTTCCAACGGGGATTCTCTGTTAACTAGCCTATCAGAAAAACGGGCAATGGTTTATATGTATAAATAAAAAAAAAAATTAATTCTAAAGTTATCTTATATTTATGACTCAGACAAGTCTTCAAACCTAATCATACAACTCGTATACTATATAATTAAAAATCAGTAATAAAATAATATAATAAGTAAAAAAAAATATCACTGATGGAAATACGCTGTATTGATAAAACGTAGAGAAAATCCATAAATTATAATTTTTTTTTTTTTGTATATAATTTACTCATTTGATCGGTACAGAACATACTTCTGACCGAAGTCTATTTTCTTTTACAGCAAAGCTCCAATTTTCAAAGGAAATATGAGCGACCAGACGAAAGCAGTAATTCATCGAGATGGGCTTGTAAGCTAACAAATCGAGTTCATTTCTCTCTCCATTCAGGTGAGTAGGATGGGGTGTAGAAAGAAAATAAAGAGGACGTCGGAGCTCCCACGTGGAGCTTTGAAGCCCAGGGAAACAAAAAGACCCATGGATCGATTTTAATATAACTTGGCTGGCCAATGGGGGTTTTCCTTTCTCAGGATTCCATGAATGCTGTTCCACAAAGGCGATGGAAGAAGATGCCATCAGCAGTGTTCATCGTCTGAATTCTAGATCAATTAAGGTCAAAGTATTTTGAAGTCTGTTCTACATCGCTGATGTGATGTAAGGTACATTACATACAGATTATATATGTATAAAGACGGCCCCAAACCCTTGGATTTCTGGACCGCCTTCCCTGCTGTTATTCAAAATTTCCATTGCCATTGGAAGAAATCCCCGATTTCTTATGAAAAATAGTTATGAACAAAATTAATCATTATTGGTACGTAGAGTATATACTAATCGATTTGTTTCTTTCTGAAGAATAAAAAAAATATATTACTGACTCCATCAAATGATTTTACATAAACATAACAATTATAAAAACCTAATGTGGCTTTAAGTAGAGTAGGTACACAATTCTTTTTTTTTCATCATATTTGATTTTAGCTTCATCTGAAATACTTACATATCCTTTTTCAAATACATTAGAACTTATAATTTTTTTAAGACGATTAATTTGGAAGGATTCTTTTTTTGACCGGTATCTATTTTGTATACAAACCTTCATAATTCTTTTACATTTTATTTTCATTATGTTTTTCTATGAGTACTGCTATTATTTGAATGTTGATTAAGTTCCTGAAAAAAAAATCGAATTATGTAAAATTCAAAATGTCATTAATATAGCTTTTATGGTCAGATTCTCCACTCAAGTTGAGTGTTGGCGGTTTTAGTGCACTTGCTCAGCCTCCACTGGCTCACTGCCAGTGATGCGGTGAGAGGGATGCGCTATTATCTTTTGAACTCTGCTCTACCCCTCACACGTGGGAGATAGAGTGGGTTCAGAAAAAAAAAAAAAAAAATTATATTATTTTATCATTATGTTATTTTATTTATTTTTCATACACATAGTTTGATTATGTTCATTTTGTTTATCCTTCTGTTTGTATATATTTTAAGAGAGATTTTTTTTTCATTCATTTATTTATTTTTATTCTTATTTTATGTTATTTTAGTATGAATGTGATCATTCATCACTATTACCTACTGCCCACAACTGTGTGGGAGATTGTAATATCTATCAATAAATAAAAAGCATTTAAAAAAAATATATATATACCTTTTAAAAGATAATAAACGAAAATATTCAAAATAAATTATAATAATTCTTTTCAACCTGCCACCTAACATATCATACCAGATAAATTTAATTTTAAATGACTAATTAATAGGGGTCATTGGATGCGTTTTTATGTCTGTTTCTATTACAATAATTCAATGTTTATTCTATGAATCAAATCATATCGACCATCCTAATTCTAGTAACTGAAACACTGTTGAAAATATTTCGGTTTCTTAGCAAATTTTTTAATAATTCAAATATATAAACTCAAACATTTGAGTTTAAGTTGGTCCGTTTTAGTCCAAAATTCGAGACGGAATCCAAATTTGAAATCAAAATGAGATCTGTGCGAACTTTACTTTATGAGATACAGATTTTCACAAATTGACGATTTTCTCCAAAATATCAAGGCATTTCGCAATTAGCTCTCATCATTTTAATATATTCGTTGTTTGATTAAAATCCACCAGAATGAATTTGAGAATATATAATTTAGCTTCGACTTTAGTTAGTATGAGAATATTTAGTCTCAGTAGTTTAATAATAGGATTGATGAAAAATATATATTACTTTTAAGAGAAATATGAGAAAAAAATATTTAAATTGTTACAATTTAATTTATACAAAAAAAAAGTAAAGATATGCTAAATGTTAAATATTTTAGAGCTATGAAGTGTTCAGGAATAAATACAGGATTGATTTTTCAGGCAGTGGGTTATTATATTATTTTAAAATATCCCGTTAGCTTTCGTAAAAACATATTTTCAAAGATATTGAAATGATAAAGCGTATGATAGAACTGATGTATTTGCTGCCCTCCCTAGTTGTTCACAAGGTGAGCCACCCTGGAGAGGCAGGTATATAAGGGGATGTCTTCTACAGGCAGGACATAGAGAATCTTACACTCTCTGACAACAGCAATGGCTTCACTCAAGGCTTTGGTGAGAATAGGAATATACATATAATCTTCTTGTTTTTATGGGGTTTCTTTGGCGGGGGGGCAGTTGAACAAGGAGACAAACATTCATTTTTAACTTTTGTATGTTACTATGTGATTCCTATCAGAAGTTAATATATCTACTTCTGTAAAGTAAAATATTTTGTGCAAAATTTAATTCTAAAACTAAAAAATATTAATAATTGATTACAGTCATTAATACTTGATTTTATATTTTCCACTGTATCTTTACCAACGCCGTTTTTTCTAGTAATTCACAGTATTCAATTTTAAAATTAGTTAAAGTTACGTATGTAATTATTAATATTTTATTTATTATTATTATACTTATACAACATAAGTTTATATTCATGTTATAGATTGTTCTCTGCATCGCCCTCTTCGCCGTAGCTTTCGCTGCCGAAGAAGCTCGTGATAAGAGAGGACTTGCTTATGGTAAGGAAATGAAAAAAAATATGTATCCCTTTATCAGTTCATTAGATAGATTTATAATTCATAGATATATTTTAAGACTAAATATATTCATTAGATATATTTTAAGACTAAATTTTATTATTAATTACACATATAACAAGTAATGATATATACCTATAAAATTAAAATTGTAAGTCCTATTGTATTAAAATTTTGTCTGTTTGCATTTTGAATACATAATACATTTGTTTTTTTAGTAGTTAAATGCAAACAGTTAGCCATAATACAATTCAACTTATAAATAAATGTATTTTATTTTTTAACATGGTAAATTTTAAATATATTTATAATAATAATAAACCTTTTATGCCAATAGGTGGTTACGGATACGGTGCTCTGCCTTACTCTGGATACTCTGGCTACCCATATGGAATTGGATATGGACACGGTTATCATGGATACTCTGGATATGGTGCCTACCCATACAGCGGAAACGGTGGATACGCTGGTTACCCATACGCAGACGTCAGCTACGTCCATCACTAATCCATAGCATTCTACATAATTTTCTTTAAATTTCAATCTTGATTTTCATATTTTCAGACAGACACAAACTTAAATTTTCATAACCCAATGTAAAGTGCCATATATTTTTCAATAAAGAGTTTATTTTCACAATGAATCTGTATTTGTCATTCTTCTCACATAATATAAACCTAATGCTATCTGGTAATAGTTTTATAGACAAACAAATTTAGTCATAAAACGGAAAATTAAATGTTATTTCCCAAGAGTTATAGAAAAAATTAACAAGTTAACCCTTCCTCCCCCCTTATATAAT
>NW_027106140.1:206432-212712 GCF_000696795.3 Halyomorpha halys | reverse complement strand
GTATTTGTTAAAATATACCTTTCTTAGAGGGTAAAAAAAAAATTCAAATTTTTACGGAGAAAACATTTTTATTGAAAATCTATGGAAATTTACAATGTCTTATGAAATTTGGATTTGGTGTACGAAAAGTTTTTAGTTTGAAAATGGACATCGAAGTTTATGTCCAAACTGATGTTGAGTAGAGCGGTTTAGTGATGAACGTAGCTGACTCCTGCGTATGGGTAGGCACCATATCCACCATGACTGTATGGGTAGGCACCATATCCAGCATATCCATTATAACCATGTCCGTATCCAAGTCCATATGGGTAGCCAGAGTATCCGGAGTAAGGGAGAGCTCCGTAGCCGTAACCGCCTTGGGCAGAAATTGAATTGTATTAGGGCATTAGGAAACAGGAAAAAAATTACGTCGTATTGTATAAAAATAACAACGTATGGTTATGTTTTTTCTAAACACACGCGTGTATTTTAACATATATTAACGTGTTTATACACGTTAACATATGTAAACAGTGATGTATATTTTAAAATATGAATTTCAAGTGTAATATTTATATGCAATTTGCTAATGAAAAGCTCTAAGAAAAATGATCTATGCCTTTCAATAAATACTTTCAGAGGTAATATTTATGAAACCTTATAATTTAATAATGTGTTTGGGATATAGAAGAAACAATAATTTGAAAATGACTGAAGAAATTGCTTATAATTGTATAAAATAATGCTTACAAATGATTTTATAATTTATTATAAGAATTTTAAAAAATTGACAAAATAAAAAAAAACTTAGTTAAAAATTTAATTTTAAATTGTCATGCATATATTTAAGAGAAAATAAATAATAAATAATGTTCATAACTTATATAATAATTATTAATTTTTTTTAGCACAATTTTATTAAGCCTAAAAATAGTATATTCTTAAATTTAAAAAAAAAATCCAGTCTATTATATGTTATACTTTACTTACCATAAGCAAGACCTCTCTTATCACGTGCTTCTTCTGCGGCGAAGGCAATGGCGAAGAGAGCCACGCAGAAAACGATCTGCAAAAAAATTCGGAAATTATTTCTTATGAAACATATTATTTATAGAATTAATGATTTTCATCAATATACGGTTTGATCAATATAAAAATTTAAAAACATATTAATCTATACTATTGTATAAAGCTTAATAGTATTGTATTATACTTAAATTACACTTCTAAACCAAAAATATTTAATTTTATAAAATAAACCTTACTAGATATGTACTTTTCAAAAATTATTTTAGTTCCCTAATATAGAATTTACGTGTGCATTTCGTGAATATAGCTATACACGAAATACACAGATTTTTTCCCTAAAACTTTGTTATTTGGAGGGGCCTCAAAAAGTGTAATTTGCTACTAGTTTGTTTGGAAAAAACTCTTTTTGTATTAGAGGGACCGTTTATCTGCTTTAAATTATGTTCAAGAAATTTAAGAAAGATTAAGTAAATATTACAAAAATTCACTTAGGCAATTTAAAGATGGCTTCTGTTCAATTATTAGTCATTGTTTAGATTTTATTTAGTTATTTACATGTATTTATTATGTGTATAAAATAGACACGTATAGTCAAAATTTATCGCGGATGAAACTCTGAGGTGTAGCTAAATAAATAGATTGTTGGCTACATACTTCTTTAAAAATTAAAACGAAATAAACCATAATTTCACATGCAAACATTTATATACTTATTTGAATTTAAAATATATTTTGTTTTAAATTAGGAAATCAAACAAATATGATAAAATAAAAATAACTTCGTAATAGAACTACATCCCATTGCTATTTATTTATTTCGAAACTACAAATGTAACTGTATTATGATAAAATAATAAACTACCTATATCTACATGGGATTATGTGTAGTTTATTTATTTATACGCATTTTATGTATACACTCACCAAAGCCTTGAGTGAAGCCATTGCTGTTGTCAGAGAGTGTAAGATTCTCTATGTCCAGCCTATAGAAGACATCCCCTTATATACCTGCCTCTCCAGGGTGGCTCACCTTGTGAACAAGCAGAGAGGGCAGCAAATACATCAGTTCAATCATTCGCTTTATCATTGTCTATATCTTAAGAAATAAATCTTTATTACCAATTAATTAATGATCAAATTTTTTCTTGAAACCTTCAATTATTAACTGACCCGTATTAGGCTGATTCTAAACAAATTTTATGTATTAGCTATCATTTGCGTCAGTGAGGTGATCAACACCTAAGTACACAGAAATAATATAACTATTATTTATTTGCAACTGTCAAAATAATAATTGATAATAAGCTAATTAACTAACAGCTTAATTAATATTAATATATCAAGGGGGAGGACAATAGAAGCTAAATTCAGGTACTTCAAGTCACAAAAGATCTTTCATATAGCTTCTTTTTTGTCTCCTCCTCGTATTTTTGAGTAGATCAGCCCTCCTCTGTTAAACGCAATGGTAGCTTATACTTTAACACTAAATTTGTTTTGATCTTTCTAATTATTAGTTTTTAATATATAATTAAAAGTTGTGTCATGTCTGTTTTTGTGTTTATATTATGGTTCTATTCCTACTACTTTACAATTATTAGCACTTAGTAAAGCTTTAATGGATTGAATTGAGTCACGTGCTTTATTTCTTGTAATATTGATAGTTCTTTTCTTCTTTCTATGCTTTACTTTTTTCTATGCCCTTGGAGTTCAAATGAATAGGGAAACCAGAGGCTACAAATGAAAATAATAAAATTTCCTTTTGAGGGTTTCTACTGGAGTCTGGGACCTATGTGTAAAACATCTTATAAATTTCAAAAAATTGATTTTTTAATCTCATTAATTGAGAAAGGCAAATGAGTCAATTGGACAACTGCGGAATAATAGTCAAGACTGAATTTGTGATAAAAATCCCCTATACAGCGAATATTTTATAGTATTATCAGCAATTATCTTGCGATAAGATGGTTTGTGAATAGAATTTTAGAATATTCCAATTTTATTCTACATTAAGAAAACAACAAATCCTACGAGGCAAAGGAATGTCGGCAACTGTAAAGAGATTCTAATCTCCCAATTACGGAGTTATCTGGCATTCAAACTTATCCTTAATAAAATATTTTAAAACAAAAGATATCTTAAGGACGCAACTAATTATTCTTGTTTTGGTGGATCCATATTATTCGGTTGCTTATATAAGCATTATTTATTTTAGTAGTACAGTTAAGTATTCATCGTCCAACTACATTATATATTTTTTTTAATTAGATCAAAAATTGATGTTAGTCTTTGCGTCCTTCTATATTCGAAAAATATGTTACAATTGTTAAATAAAGAATAGTTACAGTAAATATTTTAAAAAATCATGCTATAATGTACAGTTTTGTAGCAACTCACAATTTATTTACGCGAGTTGACCTGATTCCTTAGGCACTTAACATTTCTGTATAGTATCGTTTATTAAAGTTATATTATTCGTTTTTATATTTCAAATTGATTATTATCATGTTTTAATTCTTCAATAATTAATTTTATATGTATATGCTAGATCGAGCTTTAAATCAGTGGAGCCGCCTAGAAATAAAACTCGACCCGCCCGAGTTTCATTTGTGTGTTTAATGCCTAAACACATTAACACGCCTACAAAAATATCTTTGAAGAGAAAACTATCACGGACTATTCAAGTCTACAAAAAATTATATCAAATAGTACTTTACAAAACCCTTGCTGAAAAAAAAATTCAAAATGAGACAAATCTGGACCTACAGAATAGAACTTTGGACAACCTTGAATCTTAAAAATATTAGAGTAATTCAGTTATTCTGATCAAAAGCTCTTGAACTTTAATAATTGTTTCATATTATGTTAGCAATAACTCTGGCTTAAAAAAGTAAGCAGGAAGCAGCGCTGTTGTTTTTCACATGAGAAAGAAGTTTAGGATGGTCGCTGCAAAGACAAAGGCTATTCTCTTGAGTGGAACAGCGAATTAGGCCCTCCATATTTATATATAGAGCCTCTCTCAGCAGAAGATCAGAACAATAAAGTCTAAATATTTCAAGGTTTAATATAATTAAAAAATAAAACAACTTCAATGAACTTTACGTAAATTTAATTTTATATAAAGTAACTAACACGATCATATACACACTTAATTAATTACGATTAACTACAGAATACACGTTAAAAAAAAGAAAAAAAGAGGTTATTATACAAAATACTACCAACCTATTTTACATTACCTAATTTCTTTCACAAATTAACACTGAAAACCCTACTTTTAATGATTTGAAACTATTTACTCATATTAACAATAAATGATTGACCGTATGTGAATTCGAAAATGGCCGGGGCTGCGTCAATCCATTGGTGAGCATCTCTAAAAATTAACAGCTCTGATGAAGATTACATTGTGGGTCGAAATTTCAGCAATCAATCAAAAGTTGAAAACTATTTTCGTTCTTCTTGACCAGACTCCTGACCATTTTCTCAAAATATAATATTCGAAGTTATTCTTTTCCTTAAATTCTTATCACCAAAAATCTTTTCTTTTTTATTTATTCAATACCAGGTCTTCTTAGTGGGCTTCTGGGAGAGGGGGGTATAATCCTGTGCAAGGTTGCCTAACCTCTCATAACTCTAAAAATGTTGAAAAAATTGTGAATAATAACGATTAAAAAAAATATATACAATAAAAACTCTCAAGCCTTATCTAAAAAAAAAGAAAAAAATTAACAACAAAATCTATAATACTTTTAGATTAAATAAAATAAATAACTGACTGTATAAATAAAAAGTTAATTTGAGAAAAATACAACGATAAAAAATAAAATAAAATATTAGTTATGACAATAATAGAAATAGATACAAGTAGAATTTGAAACAGGATGTTCAGCAGCAGCCTGGGCTTCAGTCTTCGGGATGAGGTTGGATTTCCCAAGTTGTAGTTGTAAGCTGCTCCTTTAACTGGAAGTGGAATTTTACGAACCGTTTTCGATAAAGTCGTCTATTGATCCCATTTGTAGATCTCCAATTGAATATTTCTTATAAACCAAGGTGCATCCACGGCGGTTCATAGTACCTTATTTTGGAATGATTGTAATTTTTTTTCTTTTCGGAAAGGATGCTGCTCCCCAGACTTACATAAGTAAAGGTCTTAAGCATTATTTTGTAAATGGAAAAAGTTGTTTCTGGTTTTAATTTAGATTTTTTAATGACTACATGATATAGCATTGCTTTGGTTTGGGCTAATTTTATGTACAGATATGGTTATCCCATGTAAGGCGGCGATCGAAGTGAATTCCAAGGTATCTTACTGTTTCACTAGCAAGATTTCATTGCACATTTTTACATTTGAGGGTTAGTTTAGATGGGCATCTGAGAGTAAAAACTTTTTAAGTAAAACATTTCTATTTACGGCTGCCAGAGCAGTTACAAAATTTTACAAGGTAGACAGATGCTGCTGTATGCGCACTCCCTGAAACACGGAGCCTAAAACATTACAACTTACCAGAGCTGTTTACTTACCTGAGCTTAACTCTAATGTCTAATAAAACCCAGCTTTATTCCAGAAGTTCAATCAACGATGATGCCTATGTTACCAAAATAAAAATGAGTGGCTGAGAAATGAAACAAAATAAAAAGAAAGTAAAGAAAATTTATTTTTATTTCGAAAGGGTGCTAAAACTAAAACAAATAAAAACTATTTTCCTTATGCGGTCCTTATATAATCAATATATACTCATAAAAATACTGAAGAACAGTACTCGGTGGTTCTTACTCCGTCAATATTACTGATTGTATTACTAAAATGATATGAAATAGTGGAAGTATTATTGAGCGAATTAGGTAGATGCAGATGGAATGAAGTCAGATTATTTCAGTGTTACGCCATTTTTCAATATTTTCATCAGTTTTTTTTTTCTGATCTGTAAATATGAATTAAAAAAAAATTGTTTCTAGTTGAGTGTTGTTACTAATGTAAACACATACAAAAAATTAATTAGGAGCAATCATATACGAAAACCTCACACCTTATTCAAAATTATTAATTGACCTACTATAACTTCATCAATTTCTTAGTAATGAAATTTCGAGTCACTTTTAGGCATATGCTTTATAATATAGATTATTTGAGATCTATTTTTGGCCGTACATTAAACAGAATATATATATTATATATAATTTTTGTTTTCTAGTTTCAATACTTTATTTATGGATAAATATTACAACCTGCCTAACAGTTCATAGTAATAACTGATAATAAAATAAAATAAGA
>NW_027106140.1:191743-206382 GCF_000696795.3 Halyomorpha halys | reverse complement strand
AATAATATTCAAAATAATAATAATTATAATTATAATTATAATAATTAACCGAAAATATTGAATCAGCTTTTAGTATAGTTAAAGTAGACCATATAAAGGCTGCATACACTGTAAATATCGAACTTCTTTCCATCAATATCTATCTATCTGACACTCTCATAAAACCTTCAGTTTTTTTTTTATCATTTCAATACCTACTGACTACTGATCAACTAAAGGTCACGACATTTCAAAAATATACATCTAATAACAAGTTTGCAATTTGTTTTTCACTATACCACCAACGACAAACAATCTTAACTGATTTCAAACCTAGACAAGAGTAGTAAATAAAACTGCTTACACCTGATAAGTACTAATGAGCCACTAAACTACTAGTTTCATTCAAGCGATAAAGTAACTGCTGACAGGAAATGACCGTTCTACTTACGCTGTTAGTGACATGTATACTTGTCTCAGTAGTGTCTATAAGCTCTATCAATCTTTTTTTTTTTCAAGTCAACTTACCAGTGATTCTGAAAATATGTATTATTTACTAAAATTCTATTAAACAGTTATCTGTACAAACAATCCCATTAGCTCAGTCGGTTGTAAATCCATGAGTATTTTTATGACCTAAAATGACATAATTCGGCTATATCTGCGTTTTCCAAAAACTCTATATTAAACAAACTACTCATGCAAAAACTTGAAAAAAAATATATTTGCAATGTATTTAGTTGTTATAAATAACTCACTAAAAAAACATTCAAACCTGAGTCATAGAGGTTTAGGCTTCTGATGATTTCATATAAAACGACTCATAAAGTATTTTTTTTAAATGGAAGATCTAGTACAATGTAAAAACGTATTTATGTAATGCCATAATGCAAGTTCCTGGTACTTTATAAATCGGAAAAAAACATGGTCAGTAATATAGAGAAAATATGTGAGAAAAATGTGAGAGAGTTAGCACTCATCTCTTTCCATAAAAAAATTGAATTGTCTCAACGAAGGTTTTTTTATGTTTTTTTTTTCTTTTTAATTATTTATTTCTCCACTCTAATATTTTTTATTTTATTTATTAATGTATATCCTCAATATTGCAACGACTTTATCACCAAGCCATCTGTCTATGTTCTTTATACATATTATTGAGGAAATAATTTTAATTGAACGGATAACCATAAAAATGATCATTTCTATGGCATTCGAATGCCCCGTCTGAATATTATAGTAATTAAGTAATTTTATTTAAGATGTAGATTTCCAAAAACTTACAAGTTAGATATGAGAATTTCTCCTATGACTGATTTTCATTGTATAGTTACTTAGTGATTTTCTTTTTTCTAAATATTTCCCTATCTTTATTTTTTTTAAATTTATTTATTTACAAGTGTTTAAAAAATACAAGCAAATTTGAAGTAGGATCATGATGATATGATACAGAATGTAGAGAAACTTTACACCTAAGTTTTGGAATCCTCCTCCGTCTTTAGAATACTTCTACAAATTTTAAAAACAACACAACAATAATATAATAATAATAATAATAACAACACATTTAACGGTTATTATTTAAATATTAGTTAAATTTATATACATTTATAACAATACTATTATGTCTCTTTTTAGCTTCCTATGTTTAAAATCCATAAATTTTACTTCTTCAATTTTTTTTTTTAACGATAACATTTTTCTTATACGTTAAACTTTTGCCAATATTGTTGCTTGGAACAGAAATTTAACACGTTAATATTAATAGGTTTTTTCGTCCATGTTATCATTATTGTTAATGGCGCGACAGACCGTAAAGGTCCAAGGCCTTGCGCAATGTATTTAGGAGATTCGTTTCCTGACGTGTTTTTTTCATAGGGTGGTTTCGACACTCCCACGTCTATTTTTATGAGTTCCACCTATTGGCTAACGTGCTTCACAAATGCCTGGGGAGGGGGGGGGCTGCGAGCAAGTTTTGTATAATTTTATGCTTGAAAAAATCCCAGGTGGGGCCGGGCTCGAACACACAACCTTTGACCGATTTTACAATTGTTAATTTTATTTGATTAAAATAACAATTCAATTTAGTTATTAGTTCATCACATATGATAAAATTATGTAAAGAGTTTTTATTTATTGTCTAAACTTTTTATTTAATAAATTCTTCATATAAATCCCACCTACGCTGACTGAAAGGAAGCTATCCATAAGTAGGCATCTCAACTGGCGAAATGTTTTTGTCATTTTAAGTACAAAAAAATGAATATTAAGAACAAAAAATTTTTCAAAGAACTCATAATTTTTTATCTGCTTTCAAAAAATAAGTATTTTATTTATAATGACGAAACATTTATGATGTAAATTGAACCTTTCCTGGGCATAAAATTGGTGTATAAACAGTCTGATTTTTATTACGTGTACATTGGTCCAAATTACTATTATACATGTGTAATACATAATTCAGTTAAATAGAGTAAATAAGTAATCCATTTCATTAAAAATTCCAAAGTTAGGTGTGCTGTAGAAGACTTGTAGAAGGTTAAAAAATCAACAATGCTATGAAATGATAGATCATATATGTCCCAGTTATGGGACATATATGATCTATCATATGGGATCTATCATATGGGACAGTTATGTCCCAGAAAAAAAAAAAGTCTGAATTTCATAAATTATAGAGGTTCAGAAGATTGAACCTGCATACTGCACATTTTAGTAGTCTTTCATGTTTATTCTATAATCTGCTTACTAAAACACATTTAAAATCAATTAAACTAGTGCCAATTGAGCCAATGGATTCTATTTGGTTCAGTATATTGAAAAGCCTGGCATAATAATCACGTGCCCTCACTCATGTCATCTTTGGAATTGACAGGCAGCCTTTTGAGCTTCAGATTTAGTACAATGAAACTTCTTTAATCGAACCTTTGCCTAGGCGATAGAAGTTGTGCACAGTAAATTAGTTATAAACTTTATGCTCTTTTAAGTAACAACATGGAATTTTAGAAGCAGTTTATAGGTACATTGACCAGTATCCTAGATCAATGTCTTCCCAGATTTTGTTTACTATCCCTCTTGTATTTGCCTTTGGAAATCGTCGCTTAATAAGCTTAAAAACCTTAAAAATCCAAAATTCGTGTATTAAAAAAATCCGAAGACATTTAATATAATGCATGTCTGTAAAAATATTTTAGTATTACTCATAATTAAATATTTACATTAAATCATCAACTTTCTAAAATGGAAATAAAAAAAACATTTTATAAAAAAAAACCTGTATATTTATATTTTAAAAAATCGTATTTATGTTCAAATATTCATTCCTACAATATATACAGCAATGAAAGAATAGCAAAAAAAATTTAAATCATGACTATAGCACTCACTGAATTAAAAGAAAATACTATCATGATTTACATAAATAAAAAATGAATCTATATCAAAAGTATAACTGATCAAAAAATAATAAAAAATTAGGTGCAAGACAAAGAAAATTAAATTTAAGTTACAATAAAATAAATCCACACTCGCACCTATAAAGAATGTTTATATACTCCAGAGTAACTCCAAGCCAAGCCTCATGTGGATGACGAAGCAGGGCTCCAAGAGATCCTAGCGCTTCTCTCCCAGCCACACAGGTATTGAAGGCCAGTGGAAACCAAGTGAATATGCTTGAGCTTACATACACTCATAACTTTAGCGGATAAGCTGACAATTGCCAGAACTCCATCAACAATTCACAAAAGGTCTCGGGGCAAATGCCGTTTTTACCTTTGGGGTTGCCAATTACGGGTCAGCACAACTTTTACGCTTATCAACCTTTTGTCTGTTTTTTTTCATTTTTCATATTTTCCTTTTATGAAAATCGCATTTCCTGGAAATAATAATTTTTCTGCAGATTTTATATTGGATACTTCCAGGTTAATGAATTACACTGATCTCCAACTTTTCCGTAAAAGTAACAGTAACGGACGGAATGTGATAAAACCAATATGAGGCCATCAAGGTATCGACCCGAACAATGACTAAGGTTTTATCAAGATTTTTTTATTAGTAAGTTTCATGCAGGCACACAAATTTGACTACATGTAAACACACAGAAATTTCTCTTCATTCGTGAGGAAGTATATATATTTAAAGGTTATTACAGCAGGTTTTGTTTCCTGTATTGTAGGCTTCTTTCAATTCTAAATTAATAATAAAATGTTTTCAAAATTGAAAATTTAATTTAGTCCCATGTTTTTGATCAATTTTTTTTCTTTGGACATACCATTAAAATTTTGCAACTATTTTATTTTAAATGTTAACAAACTAGTAGATTTTTTTCTCATTTAATTCTTCTGTTACTTTTTTCAAACTTTTGTAGATGAATTGATACTAAACATTTTTTTTTATCTCAAAATCAAATTCATCTCAAACATCTCACTGCAGCCCCAAAACCTTGAAATGCAGATCAATGTTTGAACTTGGTGCAATTAGTACGTGTTAGTGCAACGTTCAATCCCGACTGACATTATCAGCGACCTTGTCATTAGTGTTCAAAGGCTAATAGTCTCTCTGTTCACATGCTAATTGGACTCTAAGGCCTGATATAAATTTATTGTATAATATTCAATAATGAACTTTAATGCATTACAACCGAGATCATTGTTTGGTTATTTTAAGTACAACAACCCGTTAAGAAGTATATCTTTAAAAAGATAATAATAGATTTATTACTCGACAAAACTACAAAGAACTATGAATCTATTTATCTAGTGAATTTATATTATATTATGTAATACATAGTAATATAGGAATGTATTCATTATCAAGTGTATAATAAGTGATGTAATTAATTAATTAACAATATAAACAAATATTTAATTATAATTGTTTATTATTTTATTTTTTGTAATATATGTTGATAATAATTTTTTTTTATTATTGTATTATTAATCGATTATTTTGTATAATTATTTATATAAATAATAATTAAATCATACTATATTTATACAGTATTTAAATAATTTTCTTATTTATCATATAAATAATATCTTATTTTTTAATAATTATAAATTTAATTATTTTCCAAAGTGATGGAAAGGCGGCTTAACAATCACTGGACCGTATGTTAGAGTGTAGTAGAAATCTAAGCCAAGAGTTTAAACTTGTTCTGTGGGATATATGACATATCCCATTTACATTTAACTTGTCTTAAACTTATATAGCACTAAACTGAGATAGGGTTGGACTGGTGTCAGAATGACTGACAGCCAAGTAAAACATTTTCCAACAAATATAATTTGGTTAAATCATTGAATTTAAAACTTTTAGTTCAGTAGTTCTTCATTGTTTATAAAAAAAGATCAAGGAATTTGTCGTATTTTTTTTAAATCTATGCATACGCCCTTCAACCCTGGAGTCGTTTGAAGCTGCGTGCATTAAGCGACCGTCTCTCATGACTACATTCGAATGCAATCATCCGGTTCGAATGCGGTCTGGGGCTGGAGTTTTATTTTTATGGTGGTCTTAAGATATGTAAACTTGACCCCCCCATGGTTAGAATAGGTTGGTTACCTGCTATTATTCGAATCCGTTTCAGTTATGCTCCATCTTCCACCTAGAATTAGCTTGGTTATAAATTTTATCATCTCTTGAAATTAGAACCGGTTTTTCTAAATAACGTAAAATGTGCTGTGTAGGAACATTTTCCAAAGAGCACCAACAATTTCATAATTTGCTTTGACCTGAAATTACAAACAGAGACCGGAACGTAGTCAAATCCTATTAGTATATTCATTCAAATCAATTATCTTTGGTTATTAAACTTTCGTATATCAGATTTATAAGGTTGTTACTGGCTTACTCTAGAAACATATTCAATTTCATTCAACATGATTTATGTGAGTATTATGCATATGAAGGTAAGGTATTGGAAGTTAAATAGATTAATTAGCTTTTCAATTCAATTTCTATTGTTTGCTAATTTATATATTGTTATTGGCAATCTAGTGTAGCACTTATTAATATAAAACGCTGTTCTATTCCCGGGTATTACAATTACGGTATTTTTCATATAAATATTCTATTCTCAATAACAGTATGCTACCGGTGGATTGAATAACCACATTGAATCGGAAATTTTTTTAATTATTTTTTTTTATTTGAACATGTATAATTCATTAATTTTATTACGAATTATTAAAACATATCGCCTTATAAAAGGGTAATATGTAGGTTATATCGATGAATGTATTTATGCAATATTTATATACAAAATAAAAATAAACAAAACAATGAAATTACAATTAATCAAATAGAAAAACAAAAACAATTTAATTTAAACATGTGTATACGTATAGTCACTGATTTTTAACCTAAGTAATTCCGAACCAAGATTACACGGTATTATTTTATTTTATTATATTTTTATTGAGTAATATTGCATTCATTCTTATATTTATAGACAATGGTTATTGGTATCATAGAACTCATTAATACCATTTTTAGAAAAATATAAATTAAATAATAAAAAGAAGAGAATAATAATAATAAAATAAATAAAAAACCAAATTAAACTTAAGTAAACTGAAAAGACAGGAAACTGCACGTCGATTTCGACTATTACAGCACTTACTAGACAAACGGTCTAAATAGTTGAATTTCTCAAAAACGTCAATTTTATTTTTAAAGGCATTCCATCGTGAAGGTGATGTCTAGTTATCCACAGGAGACCTATTCTAACAATGGTGGGGGGGTCAAGGTTTTCATTTTGTAGGACCGCCACTTAATGAAAAAAGTTAACGCCCCAGACCGGATTCGAACCGGCGCCGCCTGCCGATCTCAAAACAATAGACCTAGCCTAATAATCTGAGCTACGGTCGGCCCTTAGCAAAATGTTTATAAACAATACTAAACCATTATGAGATTTTTTTTTTACGACTAACCTAAACAGTAAATTTAAATAAAATATTCAGTTAATAATGTATGTTTTGTTTTCAATTTTTCTAAAATAGTGAACTGGATGGTGAGATTTTTTTTTGTATAGTGCTAAGGAAAATGAGTTGATTGACTTAAGATTATAGAAATAGGTTATTTACTTAAATCACAGTTCCAAAATTTTTTTATTTTTTTTTTAAATAATTAATAAATTCTACACCGGAGGGAGTTAACATCTTTTTGAGTATCTTTCTAAATGTATTAGTTCTCCAGGATAATCAAAGACAATATTTTGTATCCAACATTAAATGAAATACGGAAAAACAAAAAAAACTCAATTATAAATCCAACAATAAATGAAATACGGCAATCCAACAATGTATCCAACAATAAATGAAATACGGCATTTTTTTTTAAATCCCGAAGTTTCATCAAGACCATATAGGTCGATGAAAGAAATTTATCAAAGTCAAGTTAATAAAGTATTTTTTTTATTTTTTAAAAACGCTCAATTAAATAGAGAGATTTTTTTTGGCATGATACTTATGTGATTTTTGTACCTATATACCAAGGTCCAGAAATTATGATATATCACTAGGTAACCATCATGATGTTAGTAGAAGGTTGATCGAGAAGTACATGCGATAGTTTGAGAAGATATTTTTTTTTTCATCTAAAACTTTTCTGCTACAAGCACCTAGTTTACGTTTCAGTATATTCCTACCCACTACATACTTTCTCATTATCCGTTCTCATCTCTCCGACAGATTATTTCAAATAAATCACAACAGCGCTTATTCATGCCTATTCCGTCAGTCTGCTGGTGTACCTCAGGGTAGTATCCTTGGTCCTATCCTTTATAAAATTTTCACAGCTGCCATCCCAACCCATCCTATCACTATCCTCACCACGTATGTCGATGATACATGTATATTGTCAGTGAACAATGATCCTTACATTGGATCCCAAAATCTCTAATCCCACATCACCCACCCTTGGAGAATGTTGCCAAAATTGGAGGATTAAAAGTAATTCCAATAAATTCCACCAAATCACATTTAACCTTCGTCGTAAACAAATGACCTCTTGTCCAACAGTATCCTTTAATAATACCCCACTTATTCCTGCCGAACAGATCCGTTACTTAGGACTACATCTCGACAAACGACTGACATGGAATCCTCATACAAGACTGAAAAGACAGGAAACTGCTCGTCGATTTCGACTATTACAACATTTACTAGACAAAGGTCTAAATTGCCAATCCATTAAAAAAGACTGATCTACATGACTATTATAAGGCCTATGTGGACATACAGAGTTGAGCTTTGGGGCTCCAATAAACCATCAAATTCCTCCCGAATCCAATCCTTACAGTCCAAAATCCTTCGTAAAATCCTTGATGCTCCTTACTTTGTCTCAAATCAAATCATCCATCATGACCTGAATGTCCCATATGTTGCTGATTTGGCCAAAACCAGATACCATTCCTTCCATAGAAAACTTCCCATCCACCGAAATTCACTTGTTTCTAACCTGACTTCTCCTTCATTACTTAATAATCCTTCTAGGCGTCTGAAAAGAAGATGGCCACGGGATCTTCTCCTCTAGAAGTTTTATTGGAGTTCTATCAATGGGTAGATTCTCCACGTGTTTGTATCATGTCACTATCTCACCTACAGCAAATTTACTTGTTGTGTATATGTTATATAGTTGTAAATAACAATAAATAAATGATTAAAAAAAAAAAGTTTCCCCTTTTTTTTTAATGAGTACTCGAGCAAGTGGGCAGGTTGGTTGCGAGTACCTAAGTTGTTCTTATATTTTTCACTAGATATAATATCAATATTACTTATCTGTATAAACGGTTTATATACTTTAATGTACACTAAGTGGTCTGATGCATTAGCAATTTGTTGTAGTTCTCATTCTCACTTAAAAATTAATTTCATTTTTTAATGTATAGAACAATGTTTTCTATAATTGAAGTAATAAGAAAAAGAAATATGCAATTTACACCTCAGAATAGAATTTCATTGTCTTCTGAGACCTGATGAAGTGTAGGCCTACGACCATATTTCCAGCTTCCCGACTTCTAGTACTCTTGATGTCAAACACACCAGTGTCCCAAGTGCTTTGTTGTTAGCCAGTTATTTGGACCTTCATAAATTTGATACACCACATAAAATGGAAAAATTACAACCATTAATCTCTGCTACAGCTATATTGAATCCTATTATAATATAAAAAAATATTTAAAAAAAGGTTTTAACTTTGACTAAGTTTACATATTTTCAGTTTTGACAACTGAAAGCCTACGTTAAAACATTTAGGGTAATTTAATCGCTGGTATCTGTCAAATATTGCTAATTAACTTAATAAATATATTGGTAAAATTTATAATTAATTCACAAACGCTTTATTTCTCTCTAAGATGTACTTAATAAAATGAAAATATATATTATTTTAACAACATGTTTGGTTATAAGTTCGTAAACTCCTCCCACCAACTAATCAAAAATTTTCGAAATCAATGAACTCCAAATTATACTAAATATTCAATAATATATTATATTCAAGGGCTCATTGAATTCCGATTTATTTGGAATTCGATTTTGTCTTAGGATAGATGGATGAAGAACAATATTCATTTTTTTTTTAAATTGATTGTTCTGATAAAAAAATATGTAAGTGTTTATCGGAATTAAACAAAATCCTAAAGTTTGAATAAAAAAAAATATTAAAAGTGCTAAAGGTAGTTTGGCAGTTTATAAAAATAAAAATTGAAGAAATTTTATCAAACTCAAAAACTGTCAAAAAAGAGTGTTTTTTTTTTATTTAAATTTAAATTTTCACCCATAAAATAATTGTTACAAATCAATAGTTTTATTATATACATAAGACAGTCCCATATTTTTATTTTAATAATAATTTTCCAAAAGTGAATATAATCACTATTTATAAAATACTCTACTTTTATGCTTCTGAAAAATCAATCTTTTGATAATGTTTTACATCAATATTTGACTTACTGTACTTTATTTATTTTTTTAATTTTTGCCATCACTACGCGTGATTTATATATATATTTTAATTTAAGGTATTCATTTGTGTGTTTATTCATTTCCCATTCCAGTATATAATAGAGATATTAAAATGGAATTAATTTTTCAATTACTATTTTGGATTATATAACAGTGAAACGTGTTTTGTTAAAATCTGTAAATCTGTAAATGTTTGATCTAAAATATGAATTTTTTAATAAATAAACGTATTTCTATTTTTTTAATATAATTTATTCAAAATGGCTGTTTTAATTGTATATAATATGTTAAAAACATGTGAATCGGATGATGTGGTGGGATTCCTTAAATAAATGAAAGCCATGAAGGACAACATTTCTTAACGAAGAAATCTAGAGATTTTATTCATATAAAAAGATTTTAAATTATATATATTTTTTAATACTTTTAAAAATGTTTTTCGTAGCTGGAAAGTTAAAAACGCCCATGGATTGTCTACTTGACTATGCCTCCGAAGATGAGGCTGGCGTCAATAAAAAGTTTTGGAGGCAGTGCACGATCCCCGGGAAGAAATGAAGAATTGTGGCAGTTGTGGATGAGGTTTGAATACGAAATACTAGCAAAGATTTCTGACATTAAAAGGTCGATTTCATTTGATATCCGATTCATTCTCGTAGGAACCAAAAACTGAGTATAAGTTTTTACATTAGAAACATTCCCTAAACTAGGTAGGAATTTAATTATTTAAAAAAAGAGATTAGTTTTAGCAATATCACTAACTGATTTTAACTTCTGAAAAATTCTGTCGTAAAATTTCTTATATTTTTTACGTCAGCAAAACTACTATGCTACAAAACCATGTTCGAAACTGTTTGATTTATAATTATTTTATTATTACTTGAATTTTATATTCCGCCATTAATTGTTAATTTAATTAATATTATAATATTAATTAATACATAATTCATCACATAGAATAGGAAAAAACAATACAATAAATTGAAAATTTTATAACGTTTTATAACAATCTTTGAAGGGATTTGACTGTTACGTGGTTTCACACTTTTCCGGACGATATCTGCCACGAAGAACTGTTTTGGTGTATTACCTTTTACACAGTATTAACTTTTTTATTTCATCAATAAAATAAGTCACCATTATCAATCTTACAATGAAATCAGATAAGAATAAATTTAAGATAAAAAAGCAAATTATTTTTATATTTGCGTAATTTTTCATCATGACTAACTCCAAGGACTTGGGTTTAAATCTGGTTGTGACAAATGATTATTTTATGTTTCATTGTAGCCGTGAGTCACACAGCCTCATTGAGTAGGTATCCTTAATTGGGTAAAAATCTAGTGGTCGAGCGTGATTCTGACAAAATTACCTCCTTGTACAACACTTAGTCTAGTAACATACTTCCTTACGAAGTACTGCAAACCTGACGCTTCATCTGTTGTAGCGCCACAGATTTAATTTAGTTTAATTTTACTTACGTAAATTAACCTGTAGAAAATTTTTGAAAAAAATCAAATGTTTGGATGAATTCAATTAAAATTTACAATATATAATATGATTTTAACAATGAAGGGCATTAGAAAAAAAATAAGAAAATATATATAAATTCAATATCAGGATTAATTTCGCCTATCAAAAATAAAATTACATGATCTATTTAATCAAACATATTTGAATGCTCTTAATAGATTTTAAATGTAACTCGGAATTCAGAAAAGTGTATTATTATGTTTTTGCTCTTATATTAATTGATATTAATGTATATTATTATAGATTTTTTTATTTACGTATTTCTTTAAATCATTATTACATTTTTGTAAAAAAATGAACAGAACGGAATTTAACAAAGAAACAAACAAAGCCTTTTGAAAGGATAAATCATCTTTCATAAAAGGCTTTCCAGATTGAACTGATAAGCGCAAACACAAGAAAGGGAGCAATGCCAAGGACAATCTCGCATTAACAGAACAGGAAAATGTTGCCTTCCCTCGAAAATTTTAAGTAATTTTTCAACGAAATAAATTAATTATGCAAACGTTTAAACTGATTTATAAAACTGGACCGAACAAAATGCAAGATTTATAAAGGTCTAAACAACTTCATAAATAATACTACACGACATGTGTCCGCAACTTTGTGATTTATTTCATTTAGTACAAGGTACAGATTTCTTGCTCCTGAAAACTCGACGAAAGTTAGCCGAAACGTAACTGTTTTATCATGGAAATATTCACAATTACATCGTAGTCTTTGCATAACCGTAGTTCGCATCAGTATTGTTTATATAAAGGATGGTGTCACGTGTCAGGTGACCGATTTAAAATAATTTATTCGTGATATAAAGGTCGAATATGTCTCCTTTGTGCATACAAAGTGTTGTCCTATATTTCGTTTCATAGTTACCTCCTCTTTATTAAACTCTAAACGGGATTACTTAAGATTAAGGTCTGGAATAGATAAAACATCGATCTGAGAGCCTTCCTGGACAGAAATATGTATTAAAAGATAGAATAAACTTCTTGTTTTATTTTTCCCTTCTGAATGGTAAATGGAACTCAATTATCTAAATTTTATATAACTTCAAAGTCGATATTAAAATTTTTGGACATTTTAGTTCTGCTCCTCTCGTAAAACCTTTTGTAAATGGAAAGAACACAAGTCTGTAGATTGTTGGGTGACTATACAGACGAATTGGTACGTTAAATACTCTGCTGGTTAGATATTGTGGCCTAGAATCTTCAAAATACATTTCTAAATTGCAGTATGTACTGAGGTGACTTCATATTTTACTTGTAAGATGTATACAAGAGTACCTTGCGTTATTCAAAATGAAACTGAACAAGCAACAAAGTCTCGACTTGAAATGAAATAAATAAACATATAATAATTAATCAGTATTAAACATTTAGTATCTCTCCCCCCCCCCGAAAAAAAAAATCAAAAAACTAGTATTTGTAATTGATTTTATTTACTTTTACTTTTTTTTTTAATATTTTTAATAATTAGTGTCTCTATCTAAAAAAATCTGTACCACTACAACCCATGAAGTGTCAGGGTGTAATTTGTAAGGAAGTACTGTTACTAGACTAAAGGTTGTGCAAGGAGGTAATTTCGTCAGAGTCAGGCTTTTTACCCAATTAAGGATACCCACTTAATGAGGCTGGGTAACTCACGGCTACAGTGAAACAGAAAATAATTATCTCCCACAGCAGGATTCGAACCCAGGTCCTATGAGTTGGTTATTATAGATCATTAAGCAAAGATAAAAATAATTCGCATTTTTATCTGAAATGTATTTCATCCGATTTTATATAAATACCCTACTGATATTGTAAGATTGTACAAGGAGGTGATTAAGTCAAAATCACGCTCGACCGCCAGATGTTTCCCAACTAAGGGTACCCAATTTATGAGACTGGGTGGACCCCAGGAGGGTTCCCACAGGGTTGACTCACGTCTACAGTGTAATAAAAAACAATTTTCTGCCCAAACCGGATTCCACCCTGGTCCTTGGAGTTAGTAGCATCGTGCCTTACCACGGTGCCACCGCGCTCGTTCTCTACATTTGGTTATCTATATTTAATTATAAATATATTTCACAGCACACTTTACTTAGCCGATTAGCCAATAATTACAGAAAATTTGGGATTTTTTCATGAACCCCTAAATGGTCATTTTCGACATGGGAGGGTATTTACAGGTAACCAACATATTTTAACCAGAGGATTAGTGGGGAGAAGGGTTATGGTGGGGCGAAGTTTTCATCCCACTGGACCATCATGAAATAAAAGACAACTTTTTAAACCGGATTAATAAACTGCGTCGTTGCAGTTAGGGGTTGCTTAAATGAACACCTTAACTCCCTCGACTATAAACGGCCTTAAAAATATTTCGAAATTACTATAAGACGGGATTAGTATAAATTTCATAAGACTATGTCAACTACCTTGCTGACATAGGAAAAACTTCTTGATAGATATACGTTTTTTAAATTATGGTACGTCACGAACATTATATTCTTAGATAAAGGTTTGTATGAAAACCTGTTTTCAAACCCTATTCTTTATTCTAAAAAAATTGTTATAGTTATTAAATAATTAAATCATTATAGTGAGACATTTTTTACCCAAAGAAATGTTTGCAAGTTTTCAATCAAGCATAAACTATACTTATATTCATTTAATAAATTTCACTTTATAGTTAATATATAGTAATGGGTGTTACTGGGTCAGTATTAAATCAAAGGAGGAATTTCGATAGGAATTAATCGCATTATAGGTACGATGGCGGATATGATCAATAGGTGATATAGTTTCCTCAGGAATTTCTTGTTCAAAGCATTTATTGGACACTAGCTCTCTACGAGTATATCCCTTTTGCCTATATTTTACAAAGGTAAAATCCAATATGTTTCGGCTCTTGGAAACGGAGAAAAGGGGGGGAAAAAACTGAAGATACCTTGAAAGAGAGGTGATACTAGATGGGTATGCAAGATAGATACGGAAGGATACACATGAATGACACCAACTCACGCACGTGAAATTTATACAGAATTATGCTAAATTTATTATCATGATTTGCATGAGAAAGAACTATCAAAAACTAAGTTTTAATAAGAAAACTTTTTAATAAAAAGTTTTGCATTGTTATTGACGGATAGTAAAGAAAACCATGAATGTCACATATAATATACTAAGA
>NW_027106140.1:176096-190988 GCF_000696795.3 Halyomorpha halys | reverse complement strand
TCTCTAGATCCATAAGACGCACATATGTCTGCCAACACTCAGAATAAAGGAAATTTAACTTACTATAAAGTAGTTTATGACACTTATCTTCGTAGGGGTAGTAGTTTTTATGATATTCACATATGAATATAAATTTGGCAAATGAAAATTTGTCTGAAAAACTAAAAATCAATTTATTTTAGCATAATTTATGAAAACTATTACTCCTACGAAGAGAAATATCATAAAATACTTTATAGCTTATTAAACTAGCTTTAATTTGAGTGCTAGACATCTGTACGTCAAAAGGGTTTTGAGATATAGATTTTTCAAAATAAATTAACTAAATACTGATCACTCAGTACGTCCCATGCAACATTTTCATGAAATGTTGCTTTTTAAAAAGCTATATCTCGAGAAATACTGAAGGTAAATGTCTTTTTTAGGGCTCATATTATAGAAAATTTGCTCATCTTTAAATGACGTTCTCTTAAGTTTTCTTGTGTTGTTTCTACTTTTAAGATATAGAGCTCCGAATGAAAAATTAATTTTTTTTATCACTCTCAAACAGCCGCTATTTTTTTTTAGAATCTTCCAATTAAATATATCTCAACCATTAATTTTTATATCTTTTCTAATTTTGCTCATTTACAAGAATAAAGAAAATTGAGTTTTTAATTCATATTAGAAGACGAAATTGTATAAATTCTTTCCGTTCGACGATTATAGTATTCAAATATTTTAGGTTTCTTATTGTGTATACTTAAAATCAAATTAGTTCCGTAGTCTTCTTTACCATTTTAAAAAATGTTCAGGGTCCTTGAGATAAATCAACTGTTGTAGATATTTCAAAATTTGGCAAAAGTAGTTTTTTGAGTGTGATTTCGTGCATTATTGAATAATTGAACCTTGTTCAAATTAAAACATTTCAATTAACAAATATTTCAACGTTTTAAAAGTTTACACTCTGTTAATCCAACTTAAACCAAACTTCGTGGTTTATTAATTAGTTTGCTCAAGGTAGGACCTTATCCAAAGCTAAGATCAAAACAGAAGTTTATTGCCTATAGATCAGTATTTAAGGCCTGATATTTACATTAACTTTAAAATTCATCGTCATATTTCATTTAAAATTCCTTAAATATTAACCAATTTCTGTAAAATCAATAAAAACTTGTGATAATTGGACTGCTCGTCCATGTTATCTTAAATATTAAAAAAATAAATCTGTACTGCTACAACCCATGAAGGGTTAAGGGTACAGTATTTTATGATTACTGTTACTAGACCAACGGTTGAGCAAGCAGGTGATTGGTCAGAATCACGCGTGACCGTCAGAGTTTTACCCAATTAAGTGTACCCAATTTATGAGGCTGTGTGGACTCCACAAGGGCTCCAGAACCCACAGTGTTGACTCACGGCTACAGTATAACAAAAAATAAATTTCTGCCCAGCCGGATTCCGGGAATCCGGGTCCTTGGAGTTGGTAGCATCGTGCCTGACCACAGTGCCACCGCGTTTTCCCATATTACCTCATACACATACAATAAAGGAAGCTTAAGGCTTCAGTTTTATTTAATAGAAAATTTTTTGGGAGGGGGGATAAATACTATTTGAAAGGGAAATACCATCACCATTACTTATTGTCCGAAGATCTGATAGACCGTTCTTCATTCTTTTTTAGACCAATTCTTTTTTGGTCTTGTTCGTTTGTAAGAGTTCAAGATCATGTTTCTCCAAGGAAAGGGTTTCAAAAATGCTAAAGTATCAAACAATATCCATGAATTTTATTTCGTTGAGATATGAATACCCACTCCTGTCTAACTTCTAATAAAACATATGCTTTGGGGTAGGATACAGACGAATAATTATTACTCCGAACATTCTTCAACGAACTTCATTCTAAGACCAATTAATACTACAAGTTATATACACCGTACCATAAAATATTTATACGAATATTAGTCGATATGTATTACAATCTCAAGAAGTTCATAACACCAAAAAAAAAAAAAAAACTTAAAGTGAATTACGAATTTAATGCTTGAGATATCAATGACTTTTTTTTTACGTATTTGTGATTGTTTTGTACCCACATGTGTATATTTTTTTGTTATACAGTCAAGTTATATAATTGAATAAAACTTAATATCTTCATAATGCATAATATTAACCCTTTTTATATGACATTGTGATTTCATCCTGATAGCTCATGAAGGTAAGCCTACTAAGGACGTTGGTATAAAAGGGGGTGTGTGTGACAGTCAGAGCACAGACAATCCACAAGCCATACACCACAATGACTTCTCTCAAGGCACTGGTAAGTGTAGTGCTTTTATAATATTTATTATATATAATTATATTCTTTACAAATAAACGATTTGATCTTAACAATAATAATTATATTACTAGGTTCTTATTCTCATAATAAAAATCAACTTCGTAATAATTGTAAGTTATAAGTTAGTAACTGTTTCAAATTATGTTTCTGTTATTAAATTAAATAGTGTTTTTATTGGAAAAAAAGATTCCCATACCTACGTTTAATCTTTTACTTTTTACTTTAAATTTTATCGAAATCGTACCAATTTAAATATTTAGAATTAAATTTAAATTATTATTTTTATTTTTTTTTAGTGTAAAAGTGACTAGAGACTATATTAGTTTATCATTATGTTATTTTAATTATTTGTTTATTTATTTCGTACAGATAGTTCGATTATGTTCATTTTGTTTATTCTTCTGTTTGTATATATATATTTTAAGTGTTTTTTTTTTTATTCATTTATTTTATTTTAGTATGTATGAGATCATGTATCACTATTACCTATTGCCCACACCTGTATGGCAGATTGTAATATCTACCAATAAATAAAAAGTATTAAAAAAATAATGTTTTTTTTTTTAATCACAGATGAGAAAGCTAAAATTACATTAGTGTTTGAATTTTTAAAAGCACATTGCCTTCTTTCTAAATTATAACTCCTCTTCGATTTTATTTTATTTTTTTAATTTATTATTTCTATTTTATTTATTATTAATTTTTACAAAACTTTTAGCATACCATAGGCGTTGATGACCAGAGGGTTTTACGCCTTTAAGCAACAATAAACAAACAAACAAACAATAATTATTACATTGGACATAAAATTTCCTCCGTATTAGGATATTGAAATATACGATTTGTTCACTTTACTCGGTTTATAGAAAAATAAATAAAACTTTTTTTTATTTCTTGAAATTTACAACTGAAGCTAAAAATGCATTATGTTAATGCGAGACGCAATATTTATATGAAAGATTTTTTCAGGAAACTACCCATTGATAACTCTGTAATAACATTGCTACGTTAAAGATCTGGAAGTCATCTTTTTTTTCATACGCTTTGGAATATTATCGAAAATAAAAGAAAAAACAATGTTAGAAACTGGTATGTTTAGTTAGAGAATTTATTACAAAAGCATTGATATTTAACACGGGCTAGATCGGCTATATATAAAACATTAATTTTTTTTATTGATGATTTTATTTATGACAATGCAAGGAGTATTGGAAAATTTGCGAGTATTATGGATTTAAGGATTGTATGCGAGATAAATTCGGTGAGTTAATAAAGCTCAAAAAGATGAAATCCGTAAGTCTTAATATGTCTTGAAAATTAAAAAAAAAAAAAGGTTAAATATAACAATAAATTTAATGTAATAAAAATAACAAGGCATTTAGAATTAGTTTAATTGTTTGATAATGTTACACGAAATTTACTTTCAGTAAAGCTGTTGTCGTTGATACAATATTAATCGATTCAATAACAATTTCCTTTGTGTCATATTACGTATAAATTCATTATCAGTGACTAGAATAGAACTGAATAATAAATGCTTATGTATGAATTTTCCATAATGGTTTATTATTTATTTAAATAGTTATTGTGCATATCCTGGACTAGTAAAAGAGCCCAGAAGACCAGTAAGCGATCTATTTTCTTTTTTCTAAAACATTTCTTCAAAATGTAATCATGTTTTTTTTCAACTGGTGGTGATATAAAAGCAAAGGACCAAAAATTATGTTATTCCCAAACATCAAAAAGAATAAAATTGAACTTGTACATCAGGATTGAATAAAACATAAAAAATAAATTGAATATTCGGTTCTCAGTACTTAGTGTGCTTTTATTTATGCGTCTTTACTTTTCTTCCTGATAAATATTTAGAAACTATTCAATTCCATTATCATTATGAAATGATGGGTGGTTCTCGAAACACCCTTAAGCAATTTTAATTAATCAACAGATTTATAACTTAAAAATTTCACTGTGCTAAAAAATATGAAAAGTGATTCATGTATTATGAAAGAAAAGTTGTCCTAGTCCCAGAAGCTAAAATATTATTATTTATTCCGCAGCCAAGTTAACTCAAATTAATTAAAACTTTTCTAAACTCATTTTAACTTTTTAATCACTCGAATCTAGTAACAAAATTAATAACATACTTTAGATAGGGCTTTTGAAAAGTTCCTATTAGACAGGATATAAAAACATAAAAATTTTATTTACCAGTTGAATGTTTATCTACTCACTGAGAAAAACTTATGAAAATCGAGATCGATTATTATTTCTTAAAGTAATTTGTTATATTTAGTCAAAAATTATTATTATACCCTACTTTAACTTTAATGAATAAAATTAATTCTTAAGTTTAATCTATTTAAATTATAAGAATTTATTTACTTGGATGATATATTTTATTTAATTTTTATAAAAATTATGTTCATACATTTGAATAAGATGTTTATACATTTTAATAAGAACTCAAGCCAAATGAATTCTAATAGATTTCGAAAAATTCTAAGATTCTTACTTAACGTTTTATATTGTTAGTATTCCTTATATTATTATGAAATATCAATATGTAAGTTTTAATATAGTAAATAATTATCATAGTGTTATTAATAATTCTATTATTAATTAGTGTTTATTCAACTAGAGTTTTGTACGAAACTCTAATTGCCTTCTAAATTGTAGCTTGGCAAATTATTTTCTCAAGTCATTTATTTATTTTTATTCAAATTTTTTAAATATAATTTTTATTAATTTTATTTTTAATGCTTTAGATTTTTCTTCTTTTTGCATTCTTCGCTGTGACCATGGCAGTTGAAGAACCTCGTGGAAAGAGAGGTCTGGGTTATGGTAAGTATGAAAATATTTTTAATTGACACTTAAAATATCAAATAAAAATGATTTGTTTAACAAAATTAACTTTTAAAATTATTCTTGGTACTACCGTAGGATTTTTAATTTCGTTGTTATATTATTGAATTGATGAAATACTGTAACTATGTATATATCTAAAGACATTTTTCATAATAATTTCTGTAATAATAATATTAAATATTTTGAAGAAAAAGCAAAGAAGCATCAAAATGCTCTAATAATCCACAATAAAATGTAATAGCATTTAATGATCATAATAACGAAAATACTTATCAACTGTAATTTGTAAAAATAAAAATATTCAGGCATTAGTTTGTTTGTTTTTTTAAAAATTATATATTATTGTTAAGTAACAATACCATTGTTTCGACAAATATTTAAAACGTCAGAACATTAGTAATAAATAGTAAATAAATAATAAATTTCAATAATTCAGACAGTATTTCTTTTTCATTTTTTTACTATTTCATAACTGTTTATAAGATCTATATGTTAAAAAAATATTAAATTGTTTGTCGAAATAGTGTTTCTTTGTCTCTAGAATAATAAATTATGTCTCATTAAATTATAAAATTCATCGAAAAATAAAAATAGAAACTGGAAAAAACTAACAAAAAGTGAACAAGTAGTTATGTGTATAAAAAAGTATGCAAAACTTATCATTTTGTGGAAACTAGTCTTTAGTCATCAATAAAACAATTTTTGAAAGATTTGCTTTTATGTTATTACAATTATTTTTTTTAAATTAAAAATCCTTCAGGATAATTTAACATCGTATCATACTGGTAAACAAAACTCCGGACTTTTCTAATAGCTGTTACAACATTTTGTTATATAATGATTGAATAATTAATTATAATGTTAATAAAATTATAATCATAGCTCAATTATAAATAAAATGGTAAGACTTGGCATATTTCATAAAGTTTTAATAAAGAATTAAAACAAAAGATTAAGATTCTCAGAAATTATTCCCAAGGAATCTCTTTTAGTAAATACTTTTTATCAGCAAATTAATTTTAATACTAATTCACTCTTACAAATGTATGATAATTTGTAGGTTTTACATATTACAAGGCTAACATACTTAGAGATAATTTTACTACGTAAATTACATTCATCCTAATTATTTTTTTCAATATACTTTTGTAATCGACCAAGAAAAAACAACTTTAACCTTCTTCTATTTCAAAATTTGAGCTCTTACATTTCGAGATATGTGAAATATAAAATTCAAACAAAATAAAGGGGAAACTAAGTTCACGACGCGCGAATTTTATTTGATATTTTTTTCATTTCCTTATGTGAGTTCTCTTTTAATTTTTTTTCTATATTCACAGGTGGCTACGGATACGGATATGGTCTTCCATATTCAGGATATGCTGGCTATGGTCTTGGATATGGTGGCTACGGACTTGGTGGATATGGGTATGGTGGATACGGAGGTTACCCCTATGGATATGGTGGATACGGTGGCTATTATCCTGGCTCCTACTATGGAGGTTATGGTTTATATTATCGCTAAAACAAGTTCCTATGTGTAAAAAATATATTTTAAAGACTTTTTTTTTTTTATACTTTTCACGAAGTAAGTATTACACCAACCAAATAAAGAGCACAGGACATCATTTGTAATAAAAATAAATATTATAAAAATTGACATTTTGTCTTTATTCATTTTCCATCAATGTCAAAATAAGCTATAATTTCTCCATTATGACATACAGTACAAATACATTCATTGCCTTTTTTCAATTTTTTATCCAGATTATTATGTGATGAAACAACTTCTACAAAATGAGTAACTGACCATAAAGGTCTAAGTTCTCGCGGGATTTGTTTTCTAATACATCACTTGTTTCTTGACGTGTTTTTTTCGTAGAATGGGTTTATCACTCACACGCTTATTTTTTGTGAGTGCCACCCATTGGCTAACGAGCCTCACAATGCAATTTAAATAAAATCGTTCCATAGGTGCTATAAGTAGAGAGCCTTATTGTTCCTTGAATAATGATTTTAATTGTGTGCATAAAAGGCGTTTGTAAAATTTACTAACATTAGTTGTATTCTAGGGCTAGAGAGGCATTCAATTTATAGGCCTCCCCACCCGGCTTGTAAAGTGTTACACATCAGCTAAACGCAATAAAACATTAAATTAAATTAAACCATTATACTAATAAGATCAATCACAAGCATAGTAAACTTTTCTAATTGAAAAATAATAAAATATAGATAATCAACACTGCAACCAAGCTAATTATATTTTATTTTATAGTTAAAATTGTATTGCGCGTTACTATCATAATACTTTATTACAAATACAATACTTAAATTGCTAATGTAATAAGAGAAAAAATTATAAACCTCCAACTTATACAAACCTAAAAGCACTATTTACTCTTAACATGAATAAAAATTGAATTATTTACATACAGTGACCGAAGAATGTATTTACACACCTTGTCTTATTTTATATAATGAATTTAAATCATAATTAAATAGTTTAATGTTCCTTAATAAAAAGTACTATTAAAACTTATTAAAAAAAGAGAATAAATTCAATTAAAAATATTGATAATAAGAAAAATTTATTTAAACAAAATATAAACGCAAGGAAAAAAGTATTTGCACGCTATAATTTTTTTTATTTTCTATCAGTATTAATTAATATTTCAATATATTAAGTTCGTTTTAATTTAACCGATCCTAATGTGAAAAACAAGTGAACTAAGTGCTGCTACTCGCGAAAAAGTTATATTATTTCGAAATCAAAGGAAACCGTATCGGAAATAGCGGATTTGTTAGGTATTAATTTTTCTACCGACTGATACGTAATTAAGAGATTTGGCACAAGTGCAAATAACTCGCGTAAAGGACGTCCAAAGAAAGTAAATGAGAGGATGAAAAGAAAAATCAGAATTGATGCTATAAAAAATCTAGGATTTAGTGCAAATGTCCTAGTTAATATGTTCGAATCGACTTCTAGGGTCTGTGGGAGCACTACAACAATTATAAATGTTTTAAATTCTGAAGGAATTTACAGCAGGGTCCCAAGAATGAAATCTAATCAGTGGAACAAATCGCAAAAAAATGCTTTCTTGTTTGCTTGAGATTACATCGAAAAGCTCATCAGTTTTTGGAAAAATATATTATTCTCTGACCCATTAGAATACTCTCAAGTAAATTTAATTTGTTTGGATCTGATGACATGGTGAAGGAAAAGTGTAGAATTCAGGAATAAAACGTCTCGGTTACTGTAAAATATGGAGGTGGAAGTGTAATAGTTTGGGGATGCGAGGCTTATAACGGTGTAGGAAATCTTGTGCCTATCGAAGGGATTTTAAATGCAGAAGGTTATGTCAAGATTTTACGCCATAACCTGCTAGCCAGTGCAGTCAAATTAGGAATTCAGGATCGTTATATTCTTATGCTTGATAATGGTTCGAAACATACAGCAAACAAAACTAAAGAGTGGTTAATATTAAGCATTCGCCAACAACTTCATATTCCTCCACAGTCTGCTGACTTTAATATACTTGAAAATCTGTAGCATATTTTAGATAAAAATGTTCTAAAACACCAAATAACCGGAAGACAACACCTCAAGGATCTTTTACAGCAAGAATGGGAACAAATTAACACGAATTTGATTAAAAACCTCGTCCATCCAATGTCGAAACGTTTACAAGTGGTAATTGATGCCACGGACTTCATACAAAATATTAAATTAAAAATAATAATAATAAAACGCAAGGTGTGCAAATACTTTCTTCGGTCACTGTATGTACATTTTCTGAATGGAAAATTTATACAATTCAAAACCCACAAGAAATATAAATAAAATCTTTTCTCAGCTCATATATTAACCATTATACATAAGTAGAAAGTGTTGCCTGAGTGGTAATTGTAAGTGTTTGATTACAGTGCGTGAGGAAACTTTACTCACATTAGTATTCTAGGGCTAGAGGGAGGCCTATAAATTGAAGGCCGGGCAGTAAAGTGTTACACATCAGCAAAACGCGATGGGCTTCCTCATGCGTGCGCGAATCTGCGACCGCTTGCTTTGTCTGCTGTGAAAAGAGCGTTTGCACCAAATCGTTACTCTACGTATGTTTGTTTTCTTTTGTTGTTGAATGCTGCTGAAGCTATATATCTTTTAATTGCTGGTAGTGGGTTAAATTTTTAGCAAAGTCTCTTCTTGCTATGAAATAAATCTTCTACATTTTTGTATTGTTTTTCAGCAGTAATATACAACCATAACTTATATAATACACCATTATAGAATCATATAATATTTAAGACTTAATTACTATATTCCATGCTATTCTAACTTTATTAGATACGAATAGAAACTATATAATTTCTGTAGGAGCAAGTCGAATGAGAAAGTTATATTTAAGAACAGAGATAGTTTAATGTTTGATATTCAAATATTGCAGCCAGAAAAAGGCAAAAATAAAAAACAAGTTCGTATCTTATACTGAACATAATTGAACTAATAATTGGGGTAAATTTCTATATATTGGATTTCTTCAGCCGAAAAAAAGTTAAATAATTGACTATATTAACTAATTATAATTTTTCAATACTAAAGTTTTATCATAATTAATTCAAAATTAAAGTAATAAAATGATAAAAAAATAACTAACTAACTTGGAAGTAAATTACATTTAATTACTGTTGAAAATGAAGGTGGATAATTTTCTAAAATAAATCTAAGAAAAATAATTACTTCGACTTCAGTAGTTTGAAGATAAATACTTTTAATAATATTTAAGTTCTTCAAATAGCACATTTCGTAATGTTAGATTCTAAAACACTAGACGTAGATCGGGGTCGGAATATGAAAAGCCATTGAATAAAATTGTTCAGATTTAGAGCAATTACAGATTGTTTAAAAAAAAAATTGACCAATAGCAGTGTAGTACAGACAGTGTTACAAATATTTGGTTCTTAGGTAGGATAGCGTTAATTTTAAGTTAAAAGTTAAAAATTTTAAGTGTACGCCAACACTTGCAAAGATTCAACCCAAATAAGACAGACTTTAACTACCACAAAAATTCCTTAGAATAGAGCTATGCCCTGTTAAAAAGAACCTGTAAAGAATCTTAAATATATGAATATATGTAAATATATTTTAACTTGTATATAATTTTATGTTTTGGGATTTTGAAAAAAATAAAAATTTACTTATTAATACATTAATTCTAATACAGTAATTCTAGAGTGATTAAGTAATGTTTCATATAGTCCACATTCTATAAGTAAAGTTATTTTTATATTATAGTGTTATGCAAAAGAACAAAACAATTAAATTAGTGTTAAACAATTAAATGTGTAATTACACAAAAGAAAGACGTTCCGGGTTAAGTGACGTTTATAGAGTCTTTGAAAATCAATAATTTAATTGAATATTTGTAGAAATAGAAAAAAAAATGAGTAGAGCAGTTTTATGGGTCAGTTGATGTAAATAGATTCAGTAAAGTTATATTACACCTATTCGTGAACTTTTTTCTAGTGTTAGAACTTTTCTAAACTGGTCAGGTTAAATTTTTTTGTTGAGAATTTACTACTGCTAAGCGCCTTTAATTTTTATTATCGAAAATTGCAGTATATTGAATATTACGCCAACATCTAATCTATACGAAACATCAGAGTGGATTAGGCCCCTATAGAAAGTAGAACCGAGGGTATAAAATAAAACGTATGAGAAAGTTTTCTTTATTTGAAACTACTTTTGATTTCTTTTATAGGCATACAATATACTAATTACAAACATAATAACTCACCAAGGTTTAATTATTTTCGAAATTGTTGCTATCCACTTTTTGTTCTAAATCATTAAATTTTATAATACGATTATAAAGACGGGCGCCACTGACATCTATGTTTTATACATACCAAAAAACGGGAAAAACTCTTAAAAATAGTTTTTCATTACATGATTTTTTAATAATCTATTATGTTCGGAAGCTGTACGTGAATTCTTAAACCCGAACTTTTTCATGTAATTTCTGATCGTCTTGCATTTCTGTAGAACTTTCCTAAAGAGAAGAAGTCAACTTATAAACCAATCCTGTGAAAAGACTAAAGGTAAACGAGATTTTTAAAAATAGATAAGAATTGTCAAAATTATATAAATAAATAATAAAATGAATCATTACATCCTGAATTTGTGACACTTTAGGTAAAACAGAATTAATATTTATGTGAACGGTCCTAACAAGGAGATAACGAGGATTTATTGGACATTTGACACTGACATTGAATATGCAAATGGGGCTTTGGCGAAGGGCCTTGTTCCGCAAGCCCACGCTCGTCCGTATCTCCCCTTGCCACGGAATAATCATCCTCTTGCTTCATGATATTTTAAATTTGAATAGAAATGCAATTCTGACTGATAGATGATAAATTTACGGATTAGATTATGGTTAACAAAAAACAAAACATTTTAAACGAGAAGGTTTTTAGAATGTTAAAGGTAAAATCACAAGATTATTTCGCCACATCGTATGTTTAACACAGGAATTCTTATTTTTCCTAAGAAAGCGTTAAGAGAAGCCTCGAGTACATAAGTTAGTACGTTTGAGTAGCTGTCGCATTTTAGTTTGATATTGACATTATTAGAAATTATAATTCTTTTTTATACTTCCTGAAGGTGTACCAACTAATTGATTGAAGTTTCTTTTTTAATAATTTTTAATGTTTCTAGGATTTCCCCTTAATATTATTACTTATTTTATTTTATTTCATCCTTTAACATCATAAACATAGTATCTTTAAAAATAAAGAGTTAATTGACAATATTAAAACTTAAATGATTGACTATATTAACTAATTATAATTTTTCAATACTAAAGTTTTATCATAATGAATTCGAAATAGATAGAATAACATGATAAAATAAATAAATAACTTGGAAGTAAATTACATTTAATTAATGTTAAAATGAAGGTGGATAATTTTCTAAAATAAATCTAAAAAAAATAATTACTTCAATTTCAATAGTTTGAAGGTAAATACTTTTAATAATATTTAAGTTCTTCAAATAGCACATTTCGTAATTTTAGATTCTGAAACACTAGACGTTATAATATTTTAAGCCTCGGGGTCGGAATATGAAAAGCCATTGAATAAAATTGTTCAGAAAAAAATTGACCTATAGCAGTGTAGTACAGACAGTGTTACAAATATTTGGTTCTTAGGTAGGATAGTGTTAATTTTAAGTTAAAAGTTAAAAATTTTAAGTGTACGCCAACACTTGCAAAGATTCAACACAAATAAGACAGACGTTAACTACCACAAAAATTCCTTAGAATAGAGCTATGACCTGTTAAAAAGAACCTGTTAAGAATCTTAAATATATGAATATACCTAAATATATTTTAACTTGTATATAGTTTTATGTTTTGGGATTTAAAAAAAAATGTACTTATTAATACATTAATTCAAATACAGTAATTCTAGAGTGATTATGTAATTTTCCATATAGTCCACATTCCATAAGTAAAGTTTTTTTTTATATTATAGTGTTATGCAAGAGAAAAAAACAATTAAACTAGTGTTAAAAAATTAAATGTGTAAATTACCAAAAAAAAAATACATTTCGGGTTAAGTAACGTTTATAGATTCTTTGAAAATCAATAATTTAATTGAATATTCGTAGAAATAAAAAAATACTTGACTTAGAGCAGTTCTCTGCGTCAATTAATGTAAATAGATTCAGTAGTTTAGGAAAACTACCGTTAACGATATATAGCTAAGAAAAAAGGGAGAACAAATTATTATTTTTTTTATTTATAGTACATATTTACTTACAAGGGGAAAATGTTCACTAGGGATAGCCGATTTAAATGAAACTTCTTTTTAGTGATACTATGTCGAAAAATATGATATGGGAATTATGTAGGAGGGTTCTTGCCGTTGCGCTCTAGGGAACCAAAAAATACATTAAAACACTAAATAATTTTAGAAAATTTATATATTATCATATGCCAGCTTTTCTCTACATGTATTTAGTGATTATTATTTAATAATTAATTTGTTTTTTGTGCAGAATAAAAACAAAAGATTGTTTATCATATGAATTAAGTTTAGTGTATAAAAATTACTAAAACAAAAATAGGAAAAAAAAAGAAATTTGTTCAGGAAAAATCAGATTCATTGTTAGCTACTTTAAATACAAGTTTTCATATAAAAATTAGATATTTTATTTCAGCCGATGTCCCGCTTTCACGAAATAAATTAGTAACTCCATACAATGTTATATAAATCCAACATAACTATATGCCGAATTTACGCTCTTTTGAGCTATATGAATACCTTATGTAGATTTTATGCTTTTTTTATTAAAGAAAATGCAGTTTCAACTGAAGACAATTTTCAAATACTTTTTGTTATATATCTTCGGTTATAATTATTTATTTTTTCAATGTCTCAAGTCTTTCATTGAGGTCCCATTTAGTCCCAGAGTGGAAACCTCAATAACCAGATTTTATTCTAACTTTAAACTTATACTAAGTTATAATAGTTGTCAATATACACGATCCTAAAACAAAGTTAATTAATAAAATGAAATATTTTATATATATGATTAGACTAAATGTAAATTTGGCCATGGGAGAAGGTCAGGGATGTTGTCAAAAAGAAAAATAAGTGATTATTTATGTCCCTTTATCTTTTTTTTTACATCACTACCCATCACCAAGATCATCTAAGATCTTCATTGTCGTTCGAAACGTCGACAATTTACAAATAGTTCAAAACAGCCTTTTCTTCTTTTTATCCCTGACAACCTTCTTATAAAATGAAATAAAATAAGTGAATTTATAATAATATATTCATAAATAAGTAAAATCAAATTATAGAAACAAAAAAAAATAAATAAAACTCCTACATTTCAACCATACTCGCTTTGGTGGTATATAAACTATAATTAGCATTATGTCACTTAAACTGTGTTACCTATATCTTTAAAAAATCAACAATGTGATTTCAGAAAAACAACTCGTTATACTAGAGTCATCTCGTTTGAAACGTAAGTTTCTATGGTACCTATATATTTCTTTCTGATTTCTAGAACTCATGGAGGTGACTCTGGAAGGGAGAATTATTTTTTTTTTTTTTAATAGCATAATGTTAATTTTTCTGAGTTACGAGGTTACATAGCTTGTATGAATAAGAGTACAAAGAAAGCAATTGATTTCACGAAAAATTAGAATTGAAAATTATAAGAAGATTTGTACTTTGCTAAGGTACACCGACATCAGTCAGAAAGTTGGGCTATTAATTATCAAATATTAGTCCACATTAACATATATCCTTGGCAACTGCTGGAGCACTAACGGAAAATAAGAGGGTGTGGCCAGAAAAACAGAGGATCTTCCAACGGCCGAAATCGCGGGTCATAGACCAGTTGGAGCAAGGTGAGCCACCCTGGAGAGGTATATAAGGGGATGTCGTCTCCACTAAGGACATAGGGAATCCTACACTCTCTGACAACAGCAATGGCTTCATACAAGGCTCTGGTGAGTTGTCGAGGTTTAGATTTTCGAATGTAAATTTATTATGAAAGTTTCACTATATTTAAAATTAATTTATTGATAATTAAAAAGTGAATCATAATGTTTTTATTTAATTAACAATATTTTTATATACTTCATATTTCCTTTTAGATCTTCCTCTTCGTCGCTATCTTCGCTGTG